>NC_036642.1:6391650-6448815 GCF_002806865.2 Cucurbita pepo subsp. pepo
TTTTTTTTTTTTTTTTTTTTTTTTTTTTTTTTTTTTTTTTTTTTTTAATTATTTTTCTAAGAATCTAAAAAAAACATAAATAAATAAATAAATAAAATAAATAAATAAATAAATGGTTAAAAAGCTTGGTGAGTTCTGAAAAGTTCCACATGCTTACCCTATGCCTTTCTTTGCAATCTTTAAAATTTTATTTTTTAGTTTATAAATGTTATGTTTAATAGTTGTAATAAATTTTTAAATTTGAATAAATAAAAAAATGTAAAAGAAAATATTATAAGGGAAACAATGTGTAAGAAATAATGACATAAATGCAGTGGTGTGATGCAAAGCCTTGAAAATGTAATGGGTCTTGAATTTCATGCCTTCACTTTTTGTTTTCTTCTTTCTCACTCAACTCTGTCAAATTGGATGGTTCACGTTAGGGTTCCATTTCGTTCTTTTGTTTCTTATTATCACCGTTCCAAAAGATTCTTCATTCATTCACTCTCCCCCGTGTCTACGCGTTTTAATCATATTTGTCGTGTTGTGTTAGTATCAATTTTTATCAGAGATGTTCAATTTTCTAATGAATATTTACTGTGAGTCGGGTTAAAATCTTTGATTAAGCAAGAAACAAGAGAGTGAGCGGAATTTTTTTTATATTCTTAGTAAAGATGACCACGAGGCGGGACTAGATGAAGACAGGGAACCCTTTTCGGTCCCTACCTTCTATTTTTATTTCCATCTCACCAAAATTCTTATAAAATAATTTTAGAGAAAGGTTTGTTGGATAACTTTCATTTTTCAATATAATTTTTATTAAAAAATGTAATTTATTTTAATAATAAACGGTGATATAATATTAATTTAATTTCTAAAACTTTAAATTTTAATAAATAAATAAATATATATATATATATATAGATATAGATATATAAAATAGGTAGAGATGGATAATATAATCTAGGTCGGCATCATTTGGACCATGTAAATAATTGCGATAAATCTTTTCTTACCTTCTCCTCCCGTCCACCCCATATTAAATAGACATCTTTAATATTTATTTTTTTAATTAATTATTTTAAAAATTACATTAAGCATTTAATTGAAAAATTACTTAAAAAGAGAAATTTTTTTTATAATAAAATAAATAAATGCTAAATAATTTCCGTGGAGAATCCCTTTTCGTACGGAAATTTTTAATTGAAAGATGTTGCAATTTTTACCTTTGGTTATTTTTTTTTTTTTTACTGTTAATTCACCTACTAATTTAACCTCCATAGACTCAGTAATTTAAATAAAATGTAGGTTTAGACAAAATCAGGTTTAATGATGGC
The DNA here is from genome assembly GCF_002806865.2 of Cucurbita pepo subsp. pepo. Classification (NCBI taxonomy): domain Eukaryota; kingdom Viridiplantae; phylum Streptophyta; class Magnoliopsida; order Cucurbitales; family Cucurbitaceae; genus Cucurbita; species Cucurbita pepo. Next base: position 6,392,967 of record NC_036642.1, read on the forward strand.
ATAAATTGACCATTGAATAATTTACAAATTTCAACAAGTATTGTTTTAAACACATTTTTATAAGCTCTACCCATCCTCGTACTTCAAATATTATAATACTTTCAAAAGTAAAAAAAGTAAAGAAACTTTTATTTTAAATTATAAATTTAAACGTCATGTCCAACCTTTCTTTGTAACATAACGCTACTACAAAAATATTATTTTATGTTTATTTATTATTTTTTGTTTGTTCTATTCCTCGTGGTATTGCAACTCTAATCCTCAGCCCAATGATTCAAGCTTTTGTTGAAGCAATAACACTTGAATCAAAGTAATTAACACATCGAAATTTGGATCAACCAAGACATAATGCTAGAATTAGATTACGTGATCGAAGATCTAGAAGCAAGATTTGGAAACCTTGTTATAAATTGAGTCACTCCACAATCTAACTTGATCAATACTTGATTGAATAGGTCGGGTGCAATTCTACCACAAGAATTGCTTGAAACTTAGAAATGGCAAGTATGATGCTCGTATTTCTAAAGGAAACGTCTCAATTTGAGATATGAATTACATTCATCCACGAATCTGATTTATACATAACATATTGTGGGTATTTATAGTCCCTCGACAAAAGACTTGTGTGGCCAGGATTCAATCTCGATCCCCTTTAATCTCCACAAAGTCAATTTTGAGCATTTGACCATTGCAAAAATGAAATAAAATAAAATAAAATATTCCAATAAATATTGATATATTTGAGTGGCTAAAGAAATAAACTTTAAATTAATTGAACTCTCTGGGTACGTTTGAATTCTGTTGTTGACATTTTTTTTTTAATCTTATTGGCAATAGGTCCATTTACAATACCGTGATTCTTATCATTTGTGTTTATAATAGGAATCGAGAGAAATAAAAATAATTAAAATTAAAATTTATTTATTTATTATTTTTAATATATATAATAATATAGGCATAGAGAGTTGATGTAATACCAATGTTTAAAAGTAGACCGGTCGTCGGTCGTACTTCGAACCGCGGTAGGAATAACCATACTCATTGTTCATTTGTTTAATGATGTTATATGAGGATAATTAGGGATACGTCAACTAATCCCTCATTATTAACTCACCACAATCGTCAAGGGTCCAAATACCTTTTTCAAACTAGATGTGTTTTAATATAGTATCTGGAAACAATTATGAGGTATGTCAATTAATTTTCTTTTAGTAATCTTGCCACGACAATAAGGGTTTGCAGTAATACACTAAGAGTTGGAAAAACTAGGGTTGAACCTTGAGATGCATGAACCGTACAAAAACTTTTATGAGCCCCTCATGAGTATGATTAGAGGTTATCGAACCACTCATTGTTCATGATCTTGTTCGGATAGAGTAAAGGATACCCTTTTAGATGCGAGTTCGATAGATTGAGGGATGCTACCTCCTTTATCATGTTTACATTATGTGGCCTATTAGAGTGATGCCAACTAAACCCCACTGAAGATTTTGAGAACAATGTTCGTAATGATATGATAAGAACTATGGGCTCGAACCAACATCAAGGTCGCACCTCGAGAGTCTACGAGACAGGTCTATAATGATGAGGGTGAATGTTACAAATAAAACAATCTCACTGAGATACCCCCAAAACTTCCTGAATCTCGAATGAACTTTATGAAAAAGATAAGTTCATAAGAGTCGAACTCAAAAAACAAAGCCTATGAGAAAAATGAGTTTATAAGAGCCGAACACGATGACTTCAAAATAGTTGAACTGCTCGAACAAATCCTATCAAAAATCGTGTTTAAATGTTTTTAATTTGTGTTTAAATAATAAATTTGTGTGAATGCACTACATTAAAGTAACTTTATTTATTATAATATATGTTTCTCTTAGAGATCTTGTGTTCATCATGTTAAAATCATTTTTCGATAATTTATTTATTTTTATAAATTGTTTTAAAATGATTTGACTTTACAAATTAATATTTTAAAGAATATCCTTGATCCTTTGAAACTAATCTAGAGCCTACATTAAACATATTTTAAATTATTAATATTTTTAATGTGCGAAAAAAGTGATTTTAATTCTTTTTAAAAAACTTTTTTTTATATTAAATTTAAGTTTATGTCATAATATTTTTTAATTTTAAAACGCGTAACAATTTTGTAATTAATTATTATTTTTTATTTATTTTGTATTTATTAGGTTTTTAAATTTTAAAAATTTATTTAAAGGTCCCTATTTTTTTTTTTTTTTTGTTTAAATGAGTCCCGACATATTTAAAAAAATTAAAAAAAATTAATTATTAGATATAAAGTATATTTTATTTTGTATTTAATAGATTCGTGAAATTTATAAAATATGAAGCAGAAAAAATACTTACTAAAATTGTCCTAAATAAATATTGAAATTTTAATTTTAAATTTTAGAAAGGTTGCAATTTTAATTTTTAATAAATTATTATTTGAAAGATATTTGCATGAGAAAAAAATGAAGATATTTTTATGGAAATATGTGACTAAAAAAAATTATTTAATGATTAATTTGTATATTCATGGCTTATGAAAAATTTATATTGTTTTATTTTTTAATTATGGTGAATTATTGGAAATTGAGAGGAGAGGATTAATTAATTATTAGTTGCTTGACCAACTGATCATCGTCTTAGTTCTCAAGGTTCCCGACGCGCCTCTGGTGCGGCGCCAAATTGAAATGGAGCTCGGAGCGATGGCGACTACCTCCGAAGGTAATGGCAAGTCCGTAGATATCAGCGTCAAGTTCGCCGGGAAGTCAATACGTGTTACTGCTCCCTGTGATTCGACCGTCAAGGATCTGAAGTCCCTTCTTCAACCTTTAACCAACGTCCTACCTCGCGGCCAGAAGCTCATTTTCAAAGGTTTTGGATTCTGTCTCTCCATGTATGTACATGCTTTTTGTGGAAGGAATTTGTCTGAGAGAGGTGGATTTGGATTTTTTTTTTTTTTGAAGTTTGTGATATGTGATTACAGGGAAGGTTTTGGCAGACGAGATGACTTTGGCGGCGTCGGAGATCAATAATGGAGCGAAAGTGATGCTTATGGCTTCTCAGGGATTGTACCAAGGGGTAGTTGGTTTTTCCATTCGTTTTTTCTCAATTGAAGTCTTCTTTCTTACATCTTGAATTTGATTTTGCTAAATCTTCATTGTGATCTTCCGAGTGGATCAAATTGAGGGTTTTACATGTCATTTATCTCGTTTATTGAAGTTCTTAGTTTTAAATTGTTAAAACTGCGATCTGTTACACTTTGTGGACTATATGTTGGCGAATGGTTAAGGGAATGCATATTGTTATATGTTTTCATTCTTTGGATTTGACTGAATAGGATGGTCCTATCCTGCTCGAAGCGAGGACTCGTCCCAGAGAAAGGAGCACGCCAAATGCGAAGAATTTGGTTGATGAAAAGAAGCGTGTCTCCGTAGATAAAAGCCGGTTGGAAAGATGGAAGGCCACTGGAGTGATAGCTTTATCTGACTGCAATTTGAAGGTATAGAAGAAACCATCATCTTTCACAGAACAAAATAAAACTGTGATTGTTTCTCTCAAATCTTCATTGGAATCTCCCATAGGCAATTCCCGATGAAGTGTGGTCTTGTGAAACTTCAGCGAGAGTACTTGATTTGAGCAACAACTCTATTAAGCATGTTCCTTCTCAAGTTAGCTGCCTAAGTTCAACGCAGGTGAAGTAATTACTGTCTTCCTTTTCACCTTTTCATTTGAGTGGTTTAAATTCCTCTTCATAAGATCTCTCCAATTTTATCACGATCTGCAGAAATTATTACTGAATGTTAATGAGATATCCGATGCGTCTATAAGTTGGGACGGTTTAGCATTTTTGAAGCGTCTAACAGTTTTATCTCTGTCCCATAATCTGTAAGTAGCTTCAGTTGTTTCAAGGATTAGTCACAATCTAATTTTTGCAATATCAGAATACAAAAGTCTTTAGTGACTATATTATGTCAACCGGTACCCATTAACATCAAACAACGCTGGTTGATGCAGGTTAACTACTTTGCCTTCTGCACTTGGCAGCCTGACTTCACTAAAGCAACTGCATGTGACTCATAACAAATTGACGAGTATCCCAGATGAAATAAGATTTTTGACCCAACTTGAAGTTTTGAAAGTCAGCAATAATAGGTAATGCTGAGTGGCATATGCTCACACAAATTGTTCATCAGTAAAACTCTCTAGCCGTGGTGAAGATAGTTCTTTACTAATGTGAACTATTTTTTCGTTGTTTTCTATTATTAATGCCTCTCACCATACATGGGGCAGGATAAGCATTCTTCCTTCAACTTTGGGGGAATGTAGTTCTCTTACTGAGGTACAACTTACTAGACTTATTTTTAGAAGAACTTTTCTTTTCTTCTCTCTTTATTAGTCTTAGAAATGTTGATTCCCATAATTGTCTCCCTCACCTAAAGTTCTAGTGACATGCTTGGCTATGGTACAGGTGGATCTGTCATCAAATCTTCTGTCAGAGTTGCCAGAGACACTTGGTTGTCTGCACAATTTGAAGGTTCCTACTTTATTCTCTATCAAGATCATTTACTTTCTTTGTATGTTTCATTCTAATCTCAATAGTGATTTACTTTCTTTGTATGTTTCATTCTAATCTCAATACTGAAAATTAAGGAACGTAATGCAGATACATGAAATAGAAGCACATTTCTTTTACAGTTCATTAGGAGCAGTAATTAATTACGTTGTTGCTGTTAGGGGCAAATCTTTGTGGGTACCAATACCATACATGACATTTCTTGTCTTTTCTTTTCACTCTCTTTATTTTCTTACTGACAATTCATTTAAGTAGAGTGTATGCTTGCATCTTTTTAGTATCTAGTTTCTATTATTATTTCAACCTACGAATTCTAGGTTCTGTTTTCCAGTTAATTTTGAAGTAGTTCATTGTTATTAGATTCAGGGAAGTAATCCATCTATTTTCCCAAATTTCTGACAATTATTTTTGTAAGTAAACGAAGTACGATAACCTGAAAGCCACCCCACCTTGGTCAATACTAAATTTACCAGCAACAATTTTACAACAAAAAGAATCCTCACGGTAGGGAATCTCTGCGACCATTTGACTATAAGTGTAATACTCCTATTTTCTGAACTGTGACGTCAAGTGAACCCTTAGCCAAAAAAGGTTACTTTTTTCCAGTTAACAAGTCCGAGAAGTAGTAAGCAGAACTGGTTTGATACACTTGAACAAATCAGAGTAATTGACCCTTCTTGATTGGCCTGTTCCCTACTAGCAAGCATATGTGAGAACTTCTCCAGAACGGAATTGCAAAATTGTTTAGATTTCAGATTCCTTAAAAGAAGATGTGTACTGAAGAAGCTACTCCCCTGCAGTCTATCTCACCTGCCACCAAAGAAATCCATTATCCACCACTCTCCTAACCTCCATTTCGGAGTGGCTAATGGCAACTATAATAGATTTAGCCAGATTCATTGGCAAGTCTCTTTCTGAAAATACCATAACTCTTTTGAAGAGGTTCTCAATCCTTCCAAAATTGGTCCCAAGGAAGAGGAGTGTCATTGGTGAAGTATAGAGGGTTAGCATGAATAAAACTGTACCAACTTTCAAACCTTCCACAGATCAAGATCTATTCCTACTAATAGCTTGTATGAATCACCGCCAGGAAAAATAAGAACGGATGGAGAAGGTAACTTTGATGAATACCCTTGAAGCTAAAATCTTACTCGCTGGTCTTACATCGAGCAGAGTGGAAATTTCGTGTCAGAAACTCTCCCCATATCTCCAAAAACCCTTTGCCCTTAGGACTAAAAGAAGAAAATATCACTCGGTGTCCAATTTCAAGCTGACCCAAGTTCTAGCTTGCAAAGTAGCCTTTTTTCCGTTTCCTCCAATCCTCAAGAGTTCTAAATTCTAATTGCTTCCGTTTGCCTTTTTCCAACAAAAGCAGCCTTGCAAGGTGAAATTATATGCGTACATAAGGCTTCAAACAATCTCCAAGAACCTCAGCAACAGCCTGATACAAATAAGTAGATAGGTGTTTAGAATGAGACGTCAGTTTCCCTAGAGCTTGCTCCCAACCTTGAAACCCTGACTAATTTCACAGTATAACCTCCTGACTTACAAATATGGCGTTAGAAAAACCATATGATATATAATATCCTATATATGTGGCTATCATAATTTGAATTGCGACTCCAAAAGAACATCTAAAGTTGAAAACTGTTGCTTTTATTATTAAGTCAATCTATGATGATTTTTCTTAATAGCCCTTTAAACTTCTTTATTAAAGGACATTCCAAATGAGCTACATACAACCAAAAATACGTATTGTCGATTCATCTTTAGCCTAAAACTTAAGCTATTGGTTGAGGTAATTTTAATCATTTAACATGTCATCAAGTTTTGTTCTATACAGGTGTTTGTTTTACATTTAATTATAATGATTCTTCATAGGTGATAATGATTTCTCTTATCTGAACAGTTTTTATGAAGATAAGTGGTAACTATCTTAACAAGTTGTCCCAATATATATTCTGTGACGTGTAGAGAAACATACTCAACACACACAGCCTCATATTATGGTTCTTTTTATTATTTAGACTACGCATAACCTAGCTCCTAATTTCATGCACATTCGTATTCCCATATAGCGTACTTAACTGACTCCCAAGTCCCAACATATGTAAATTGAGCTGGGTGTGTGGCTTTTAAGAACTTCAATAGGAGATTCCTGTCTTAATTATTCTGCCATGTACTGCAGGCTTTGCATATCAGTCATAACGGCCTAAGGTCCCTCCCTACTACACTATTTAAGATGTGCATCCAGCTCTCTACACTTGATCTCCACCACACAGAAATCACCATAGATCTCCTCCGGCAGGTGTGTCCTCATGCTGCAATTGTTTGGTTCAATCTATATGCCTGCTTGATTAATTTGACCATCTTTTGTGACAGTATGAAGGATGGGAAGCTTTTGATGAACGTCGGCGTTCAAAGCATCAGAAGCAACTAGATTTTCGCGTTATGAGCCAGGCTGAATTTGATGAAGGTGCAGATAAACATTGATGCTTTATGCTTCATTGCTTTTGAAGTCAACATGCAGCAACTGTCTCGTTTTTTCTGTAATATACATTTGGTTAAATTAATGCGACATTGGTCCTGCCTGAACAATAAATTTTCAGGCTTTACATTAGCTTCATGTTAGATTATGGCAATCATTGGGGGTGAATTTAGGTAATCATCTCTTGGCTTGGCTAATTGTCAAAATATTTGAGATGTATTGCCCCGAGGTGTGGAGATAGGGACAGATGATTCCAATGTAGCCATTCACGTCTTCTAAAGCTCTCAATCAATTTAAGAATAGGAGAATCTTCAAATATTTTGGTAATATCGAATTTCTTTACATATATGCTCATATTTTTAACATATTTTCGATTTAAAGGTCAAAAATTCAAGTTTTCTCTCCACATGCAAAACTAAAAAAAGAATAGCGTATATATGATGTATCGTGATGTTCATTAGAAGTGGAACCCGAAATCTAAATAATGGTTTTTTTTGCCTTTTGAAACTCAAACTCACAAAAGAAGAGATTGTTGAATTGAATACTTTCTTACTATAAGATGTCTTTTTTCTTTCTCTTCAAAGTATTATCCTGTGAAGGTCATCATTCCTAGTCTTGGATTAGGTTGAGAACTATTACTATCTGAAACAGAAACTAAACTCACCACCATTGGAGACACAGATCTCAGTAGTTCATACCGCCAGCATTTCTGGTAGCAACACTAAGAAATAAAGCACCCATTTTATACATAATGACTAATTATGTTATATTTCTAAGTATTATATCATACAGTATAATAAAATAATTGATTGCATGCACAAATTTGTAACTAACTCCAGAAAAAAATAAAAGCAAACACATTTTTTATTTCCAAGAACATACTAAACCCCAATTTTCATTATTTAAACATCCAATACTCGATAGATAGAAGGGAGGAAAAAGGGCAGAGGACAAGACGAGAAATAACAATGTTGAAATGTGTAAAGCGAAAAACTCTAAACTCATCTTCGTGAAAAAAGTCAAACATCTCGAAGCCAGTGTTGGTGGATATATAGCTTCAACCAACCATACAACAAGGGTACATCATTCATATTGCACAATATCAACGTTTCTTCCACATTTATGTATGAATATGTGAACTGTGTTGGCCGTTTCATATTTGAATACTCTCGCAGCTCTAGACTTTTAAAGACTAAAAACAAGGTCTTACCAGGGACAGAAGAATGATCCAGTGATGAAGAGTACCTAACTAAAAGTAAACAGACACCAGTGGGATGTCAATATCATTATCCTCATCATCCTCGCATGCCACCACAACATCCAAATGTCGACGATACGGGGGCAGTTCCACCTTGGCAATGTCTCGAGCTAAATCAACTACCTTCTTGTCCATTCGATCTTTGTGTCGAGGAAACATGCTATTGTACAGGAGACAGCTACCACATGAGATGCTATAGGCGTTCAATCCCTTGTTCTTCAACCATTTAATGAGTTCTCTGAGAGTAGGGTTGTCTTTGATGATCCATCTGTCCCAAACAGTCCAGCTCATGTCACGGTGCTTAATGACCTTGGGTGGGACTGGCTCAGCCATGGAGAACAGAGGCAATGCAAGGTTGGCAAATGTGTTACGGTAGTTCTCCACCTTGTGGCCGCCATCTAGAACTTTGTAGAGTTCAAGGCAGACAAGACCTGTGGCCATTGCAGTAGAGGTTGCAATGGCGGGGATGATCCTTCCGGCAATGAACTTGGCTTTCAACTTATCTACTTCAGGAATGCTGTAATTTCTTGCTCTCATGTTAGCCAGTCCAGCTATGAGGTCCATATGGTAATTTGTATCATCATCCTGCACGTCCAAACTCGCTAGTTGAATTTACATTATTGATTCTACTAAGATTACTATAAACCTTTACAGTCAGTCATAAATATCACTCCACTTGTATTTTCTTTTCATTAAAAAAGAAGAAATACCTTCTCAAACTGGATCGGTTTCATCCTGAATCCCTCTGGTAGGTTCCTGCGAGTATCTTCCAATTTGTTTACCAGATCATGAATAACAGCAGCATCATCAACAGATGCTGCAGAGAGACTGGTAGCCTTCTCATCAGTCACAATCTTGGCATCTTTTTTGGGCATAAAGTCTGGTACTATAACCCTGTCGACTGCATCGGCCAATTTTCCGTGGTTCTTAACCCAGTCAGGAATTGAAATGGCATATGATTCTGCTCTTAGTATAGCAGCCGCCAAAACAAACTGAAGGTGACTTTGATCAGCAGTTGAAAACGGAAGTGGATGGGGAAATCTCTTTGGAGCCGACCAAAACGGGGCACCATTACTGGTTGCAGCATCCTCAGGAAACGTGTATATCAACTGCTTTACACGGTTTGCAAAATAATCTTCAAACCTGTCAAAATGAAATCATCACAACAGGAATTAATATATTGATCTGAAGCATAAAAAAGTTGGAACGGATATAGATGAAAGTTGAGATTATCAAGGAAAGTACTTCAATCGAGCCCATGTAATGCAGTCTTCAAATGTCTCGCATCTTTCTCTATCAAGACACTCAAGAACACGCTCCAAAGTATCCCTAGACTGAGCATCACCAGCATTCATCATCGAAGAAGCATACTCACTAGGATTAGATAGATAAGCATTCACATCAGAAGGAGTCTTCTCTAGTAAACCCTCAAACTCAGATCGAGCCCATGTCAAACAGTGATCGATATTGTGCGGAAATGAATGCACAGTGCACATGGGCGCTTGTTTTTCAGGTGGGTCTCTTGATGCCCCATAGTTTTCAGTCAGGTGAGGAATAACCATTTGAGTATTGCATTTAGCACCAAGAGTACCAGATTCTAAAAGTGGTTTCTGGAAGTATAAGCACCTTTGATCAACATATAGCCTTGCATTTACGTTGTCAAGTGCATTAACTATGACACTCAAATTCTCCCAAAAGCTATCATTAAAGACATTTTCAGTTTCAGGACTAACTCGATTCTGCAAAGCTTCAATATTAAGGTGCCGATTGATTGCAACAGCAGCAGAAGCAGCAACCGTGGATTTGTTCTGCCCAATGTTCCAGTCACGGAAAAGGAACTGCCTACTTAGGTTGCTTTTTTCAATAACATCATCATCAGTAATTGTTAGCTTCCCTTCGTTGCTACATGAAACTCCCATAAGTGCAAGATTCTTCAAAAACTCACAACCTAGAGCACCAGATCCGACCATAAAGACTTGGGCATTTTCCAGTTTCTTCTGTAGCTTAGACCCGAACACTGAAATCTGTGCATCATAACGGCTATTCAAGGGTCTAAATTCACTGGCGTCCAATGCCTCTGTGGGAAGTGACTCCACTGAGTCGAAATAGAAGAACTGCATTTTTTAAAGAAAATAACATAAGGATGCAAGAAATAGTAATCAAATGACAATCCCACTATCCCAGCATGAGGGAAAGTTAAAACAAGATACATTGCAATAACTTCACTGGTCTCACTAAATTATGATCTAATTCATGTATGCAAAGAGAAGCAAACTTGTATGAGTAACTTTTCATGGGGGCTGTCAAGACATTTAAGAAACTTCTTGAATGAAAAGGCGCCAAGCATTTAAACACGAAGGTCATTAGGCATATTTAATTCAGCCTCAAACATGACTAGTCTACTAACCTGGACGAGTGGATGAAACTTTCCAGAACATGCTTTGAGAACCTCTTGAGCTACAATACCACCAAACATGGCTGCCATGGGATTCAGTACTGCCTTCGCACCAAATGCAAAATGTCTCAAAAGCTTAAGATTAATATCTTCAACTCTCCCATCTCCTAGACTCTCGTTCATGTTACTGGCAACAGAGATTAGCTTCTGAGCATCGTCCTCAGAACCAGCAACTGGAAAGCGACCCAACTCAGTCACAAATTTATCTAATGCCAAGAACGCCAGGTGTATGAGAGGAGGACGGTCGAATTTGGAGAAATCACTCAGAAGGAAATCACCAGGATCGTTGATTGCTTCTCTTAATGGCTTGAAGTTCAACACCTTGGGCTGCTTCACCTGTGTGACAATGCCACCTTTTTCATAGATACCAAAGTTCGTAGTATCTTCATCAAGAGTAAACGAATAGGCCCTGCAATTTTTAATTCTCCTTGGCTTCCCATCATTCAGTTCAGTCATACCATGAACTTCAGAAAACACCACAAGATCTCCATCCTGAAACTCAAGCCTCTCATCATCAACACAGGAAACAAGTGCAGGATTGTCATTGCTAATGGACGCAATTATGCCAGTGTGTGGGTCCTCTCCATACACATCATAAACAGTGAACTCCGGGCCAAAGTCACAAAACACTGATCCAAATAGCCCTCTGACTTCAGACTTGATAAATGAAATAGGAGGCTGGTGGTTATGACAGAAGTCATTGAACTCCATAGCCTTGTCAAGGCCAGTATCAGTAAAGACAACAACCTGCATCCACAGAACTTGGAAGGTTACATAATGTGCATGGGACTCGTATACATGAGAAAAATAAGCACACATAACTGATGTTAAAGATGTACACCCCGCAACAGAAATCAGCTATGTTCTTCTTCTTTTTTTTTTTCTTTTTTTTTTTGACAGAAGGAAATTGACACTGAGAGGTAGAATGATAGTATTGCTAGAATTTGTCGTTTGTCGGGTTAGCTTGTTCTTTTCCAAGAAATTACTAGATTGATTTCTTAGTGAAACATCCATTACAATGATAATCTCCACAAATAGGGGAATTAAGTTTTTGAGTGGAAACTTTATGGATGAATAAAAAAAAGTAAACAAGTAATCTCAATATCTAGATGCTGGGTTGCATCACCATGCTATGAATTACTCCTCAAGCACACCACCTTCACTAAGCAGGAAATTTCCAAGGTCATAGGAGGGAAATAGCAAGGCTACGACGGAGCCCACCGTTTCCCTTTTGAATTCTCTTTAAGAAGTCTTGAAACCATCTCAAGCAGGATATTATGGAAATGTTGCAGCTCTTTCAAAAAGGAATAGTCAATACTATTACTAAAGAAACTTTTCTAGCTCACTTACCAAATAAAGACTACATACGTAGCTTAACCATGAGCCTCAACAAAATCTTGCCAAAAGATCCTTCATAAAAAGTCAAGACCATCTTCCAACTACCATTTAGGATATTCCTCTAGCTCAAAAGCGCCCCCAAGTCATCTATTACTAATAAGAAGGTTGTCGCATTTCTAAAATAGTGGAACTGTAATAATGAGGACTTTTTTTTCCTTACTTTTGCAAGAACTTCAATATTTAGAGGTGGAGAGACTAAACGTTAAGGCAGCCTACCAAGGTGTTTTTTCAACTACTAGCTAAGGTTCAGGCAATGGCCTCAAGATGCATCTGATTATATTATGTGCAAAATTATCAAATACGGCCTCTTTACAGAAGACTTGCCAATAGACTTTCTAACAGCACTATGGGAAACACAACTCCCTAAAAGAGTTAAAAGTAGTCCATTAGAGTTTGCTAATCCAAGCTTCAACACTTGTGACAAAATACATCCTAAATGCAGATTCCGACCAAATTGGGGTAGCATAGCAAGAAAACACAAGGCTCTTCAGAAGCATTGTTTTTCTGCTCTGAAAAGTTTGGTGGAAACTCTAAAATCAAAATTGAATTTCGAACTCAACAGCCAGTTCAGGAGTTGGGAAAAGTATCAATCACCATTTCAAATGGCAGATGATCTGCCATGAATCTTGTGGTCAATAGGCTTATATATAAAATGCTCTACCATGGTTAAAACATACAAATAATACCTAAGATAAGAATCTAAGACACAAGCACACAATTATAAACAGATAAAATGAGTAGACAAGTCGATCTTCAAATAGGAAGTCTGCAAAAATAAGCAACAGAGTCACAAATACTTGTGGAATGCTCAAATTAGATTGCCAAAATTTCTACAGTTCTTTTCAAAACTCCAGACAAAACAATAGAGAAATATAAATACTTCATTTAGACCTCTTTAGTCTCTGCCACAAGACTGAAAACAAATGGTACGAGTTAGGCTTCCAATTCCAATGGATACAATTTTTGGAAACACGTCCTTTGTCAGTTTGTAATGTAAGTTTTCGAATTATCAGATGTAGTTCCATATCATCATATCAGTCTGTGCACTACTTAAAGAACTGAATAGAAAATATGCATAAAGTTGGTATACCTCGAATTTGGAAAGCTGTTCTTTCACTAATTTAGTTGCCAAGGTATGGACAATGACAGAATTGTTGAGATCTTGCAACTTCTGAGCAGAGGCAAGCGCTCTGTTTTTACCAATATCACTCTCTGAGAACACAAAATTACTAGACAAATCCCATAACTCCACTACACCTTCGTCATGCAAGGTCACAGACTTCACCCCAGCAAGAATAACATTCTTTGCTGCAGAAGAGGGGCAATAAAATAAGATATAGTAAAACTGAAAACTTAAACCAAACACAGAGAACCAAAAGCAAGTAATAATGCATAGGGAAAATTCCCTCACATACGAAATCCAAAAAAGATGACAAGTTTGGGAAAGAAAACTAAAACACACCATCAGCTCTAATCTAAAATTATCTAATATCTACCACTGCCCAAAGCATCGTTATATAGATATTGTCGGATGTATCTTCAATGCACCATAGGAGCAAGATAAAAAGCTGTGCATATGTCTGTATACATGAATAAAATGTGTTCATACTAGGAATATGCATGTATGTTTACAGAAAGAGAAAGTTAGAAGAGAAGAAATCCGCCAAGTAACAAGCTAGTTAAAGATAAGTAATCATCTAATCAAATCAACTGTCCACGCTCTAACCCTATAATAAAAGAAACAAAGAATCCGCTTCAAGGTAAAAGGGGTAATACATGAACATGTATTCAGAATCAGGAAGCCATGAAATGAAGAAGGTCAATCGTCAGATGCTCGCAAGTTAACAGGAAACAAAAAAAGCACCGGCAGCAGAGAGGAAGCATCCATTGGGCATTGATGTTAAACAGGAAAATAAGCAGAAAGTAGCAAAACTGGTGGTTTTGGTCAGTAATTACCAATCTCAGCGCCAAGACCCTGCATTCCAGAAATGAGGACATTGGACGCAAAAAGCTTCCGCATGGTCTCGCGACCATACACGGCAAGCTGTCGGCTGTGCAGATCCTCATCAATATCCTGCGGGTTCAAATTACCCGATGCCATGATCAAGGATGCACCGTCGTTCACGATGTTGTTAGCGGTGGGAACAGCAGCAGCTACGTTGGTATTAGAGTTCACGTTGGAGTCGACGTTACAGTTGTCGATCCGGTGCTTCTTGATCAGAGACACCCCGGCGTTCTGAACGCTGTTGCTGATGTTGCTGCTGCTGTTATCAATTTGTTGTTCTAAAACCGCACCTTCTTCACCAGCTCTCTTCCTGGGAAGCATAAAGTGCAGTAGGCTGCTGAAAACCCCAGAAGACCTCAACATCATCAACAAAACAACGAATAAAACAAAGCCAATAAAAAATTCATCAAGAAACCAAGCATTAACAACCATAAACCCTAGCCAGATTAGGAGCGTAAACGAAGACGAATGGAGTGGGGAGACATTTGGAATCGAAACAAAGAAGAAGAGAGATTAATTAAGAGGAAAAAGGAAGAAGAAACGTACCGATTAGGAGCGTAACAAAGAGGAAGGAAGGAAGGAAGGAAGGAATCTGGAGAGGGTGAGTGGAAGCTCAGAATTGAGGATGAATGGAGAGGTTTCTTTGCAGATGAATGGAAATGGAAGGTGAAAACAAGGGCTGATAAATGGAAGGGAAGGAAGCGGAAGAAGGGCAGAATTGACTTTTTGCACTCGCACAATTTTTGGGTACGCCAAAATTAATTAATATTAAAATTGAAATTAAGGTAAAATTAATTACCTAATTTTATTTATTAAATTAATATTTTTTTTTAATTTGCGTTTTTTTGTAATGTTTCAAAGAAAATAATTAGTGTTATTGACATTAATTTGTTTAATTAAGTTTTTAATATAAAAAAAAATCGTTAAACAATGCAGCAATGTTATTGGATTTTAAAGTGTCAGGAAATTCTTATTTAACTTGTTTTTATAAAAGTACTTAAATTTTCAAATTTTTTATTTTATCTAATAATATATTAAATTTAATTTTTTAATTTAATGGCCAAACACAAAATTAATGGTTTAGTGACTTATGGTATATTATTTTTACAATTTAACGACTATTAGATGTAATATTAAAAATTAATAGATTTATAATAATTGTTCACGACATTTAATAATAACAAAATTGACAATAATTCGAACATANAAAAAAAAAAAAAAAAAAAAAAAAAAAAAAAAAAAAAAAAACAAGGATATGGTTCAAAACCTCGTATTTTAATATTTAAGGTACTAAACAAGTAAGTATTTCATAATTAATTAAAATACAAAATCAAAAGTTTTTCTAATTATGCATTAGCGTATTAGATAAGCATGATTAAACCATAAATTATAATCGAACTATTAAAATAAATAATTAACTCTAACTACAGCTGAATGCGTGTTCGACAGGCCATCTGCCATCTGGGAGAATTTGCAATAATTACCAATAAACTATAAAAAGCTTTTTATTTATTTATTATTATTTACAATAAACATTATTTCAGCTCATGACTCATTATCCGAATCCAAATAATACTTTTTCTTGGAGAGCAAGCAGGCCAGATTCTTACCCTTTTTTTTTTCTTTCTAATTGGAACAGATCAGAGAGGAAGCCAAACGATTATTCTCTTTCGTAAGTTTGTTCATCAAGTCATTTAATGTTTCCAAAATGTTGTGCTATAAACAATTACTATTTATGTTTTGGCATAGTGTATATAATTCAATGCAGCTAAAAGTTCCCACTAAGGCCTTGTAGGTAATAATTTGACCCCTGGAGATATCATGTCCACTAAGGCAAAATGTTCCCACTAACCCAACCAATAAATCAATCCTAACTTTCTCCTCTCATCTGTTCTTCCTCATCAATTTATTTCTCCAAAAGAGACTGCAAATTATTCAGTAAAGCTTGCTATGAATCTTCATAACAGTAGAACATGTCGAGGGGGGGAAAACACAGATAACAAATTTACAAACGTCCGTGTAATTGTACAGAAAAAAGTAAATTAGAAATGCATGAATCAAGGCTAGATTGATTATGTGTTCTCTCATAAGATACCTTATAATATAAACTAACATAAAGTTAAGATCTAGACTAATCCTAGAGTTCAGACTCGAAAGAAGATTGGTATTTCTTTTGTTTTCCTTTGAAAATCATTGTATACATTATGAGAAGTAATTGGATTAACATTTTCAAAACATGAACTTCTCATATCTAGATTGAACGCAGAGCATATCTTCTACATGAAAAAGGAACACTTTACAATAACCTTATAAGAGTAGACTTTGAATCCATTTAGATTAAGAGGAATATACTTACTTTATCTATGCTTGTTATTGTTGGAGTCCAGCAGCACTGATAAAATTTCAGAGAACTGGGGGCGCTTTGATGGGCAATTGTTCCAGCATCTGATCATTAGAGATTTCAGGGTGGGAGGGCAGTCCTTTGGAACATCAGGTCTAAGACCACAAGCAGCTATACCAACTGCTGCCTGCACTGGCGAATATGCACCATATGCTGCCTCGCCCGTCACCATCTCCCATATTACCATTCCAAAGCTGTATACATTACTCATCCATGTCTCGTTAACGCTCTCCGGGTCGCCTGCAATAATCTTTTGCCAAACCAGATAGAGCCAACAAACACAAATTAGTAACACCCTAAGCAATCAAATTGAGAAGTACATAAATAGGCTGTGACAAGTAAAGGATAGTAGTAAGATGAGATCTACAGGAATTTCAAATTCCCTGAAAGAAAGGGCAGATTTCCCTCTAAAGCAGCTTTAAGACGGCGGGATCCACAAAATGAAACAGTCGAGAAGAACGTGGCAACAATTCAATGTTGCGGCCAAACGGATGGATGCAGTGAAATCTAAACCTAATGGTCTAATGAATATGAAGCACCTAGACAAATATTAACACAAGCCTGATGAGTGTAAAGCATCTTCGATCATGACTGTATGCCATACACACTAGATCATCATAGAGGAAGTGACATAAAGTCTTTTTAATTGAAAAGGGCTCATCCCATGCGGTTTAATGCAATGAATCCAAACACTACTTACATCACAAAAAAGCGAGAAGATGTTGCATTGTTCAGCTACAAGCAGATAGATATCTATAGGGTTCTTTCAATGCATACTGTAATTGAAACTTGCTTTAGATAATACCAAGTGTAATCAAAGTTATAGTGAACAGACCTCGGGAGCTAGCCACCGATACCCATCAGTCTCGTACTCCATTGCCTCGCCCAAGTTTTTGCATGCAATGAGTATGCCCATGTCACCCAAACAAGCATTGCCGTTCTTGTCTATCAAGATTCTCTGTGTGTTAAGATCTCGATAAGCAATACCATGGTCATTCATGAATTTCATCCCTTCTGCAACATCAATAGCAATCCTGGTTATTTCTTTCGTTTGAAGCCTTTTGTTTTTCAACATTAATTCATGGACTGATCCACCCTCCATTAATTTGGTTACCACACACAAGCCATGATTTTCATCAATACAAACACCATAGAACATCAAAATGTTCTTGTGCCCACATGTCATCAGCTCCAACAAGTCTTTCCGGAGCTCAAACTTGTAAGAAACTCCCTTTTCACACCCTTTAATCTTCTCTATACATACTCTTTTGCCCTTGTAGACTCCCTTGAACGAGTTGGGTCCAATCTGATCACTGAACTCGAGATTCTCAGAGCTCAGCAGCCATTTACCCAGCTCATGTCCACCAGATTGGACCGTTTGCCATTCATCGATAGATACAGCAAAAGATGAAGTAGATAAGGGCATTTCTATCTGTAAATTTTCATTCGAATTCAATCTCTCAAAACCACTTCTGCAATTTTGTTCAATAGCATCCTCCTCGATTTCTCTCAGATCCTTCCCCCGAGTGTTACCATCCTGGCCTCCACAAAATCCAAATGGAAGTTTCACAGTGTTGGTTTTTGGCTTCTTAATAGCCAATTTTAAAGCATTTTCAACTTTGGGTTTGAAGAGCTCATCTTGGGCATCTAGGTTAGCAAAAAGAATGACTCCAAGAGTAAATTTTTTCTTCTCAAAGATCTGTATCTTCTCGCAGCGAATGTCAGAGCCCTCCAACGCTCCAGACATCGCCGACCATGAAATTGAAGAGTTGCAAGCAAATGTGAGCTTCATTGTAGGCTTCTGAACCTCATTATATGTCACTTCTTGAAAAAAAATAGCAGGGTGCTCATAAACAGATGCCTGTTCTATCAATTTTATGTGGAGAAAGACATCTTTCATGTCAAACCCCGCCTGAGCATAACTGTTCATACCAGCAAAACAACAAAAAGAAGAAAACACAGCAATCAGAAAAGGGAAACAAACCTAGTTGAAATCTTCAACTATAAGATAATTAGCAAACAATGACTAAATAGATATCTGATCGATTTTTCATTACAACACTAAGTAACTAGACTAGCTCCAATCGTTCACGATTACACATTTCATTCTTTTTCAATCCATCTCTCCAGTTTACACAACTTTCAACACACAAACAACACATTGCTAATCAGAGTACAAACCTGAGGGGCAACGAATCATAATGCTTGCGAATACTGGAGACGAGCTTTTCCGGCAACTGACTCCCAGGATAAAGCAGAGTAAGATTCCGTACAACACTCCCCCAAACCTCCTTCTTAGACCCCTCGGTTCTCGAAGGCGAAGGATCGCGAACAGAGTCCAGATTCAACGAGTTTTTAATCAACGCCACCGCCTCCGACACATTCCGACTAAATCTCTGCAACCGTTTCTGCATCGCCGACGACTCCTTCACTCCAACACCAAAAGAACTCTCTGCCTTGGAGCCTTCCGATCTATCCTGAGTCCTCATCAGCACCTGCTCCACCACATCCTCATCAGTACTAGCCCTACTCGACCAGCACTCCAATGCCGTCGCCATTGCTCCGCCGTACCACAGTCCGACCACTACAACTACATGGAGAACCAGAAATCGGCGAAGAAACTCCGGCAAGGAGGATCGTAACAGAGAAAAGAGTCGGTTATAGGGCAGATTCGTGAATCGACGGGTCTTTGATTTGAAATTTGGAGCGTGAAAAATGGGTAAAAGGGAAGAGCAGATTGCATTAGATTGTTTGTCCAGTCTTTGAGGGTAGTTTTTGTTATGGGCGGTACAGCATTAAATATGTCAGGGTAGTTGTTGGGTATGGATGAGGTCCATGCAAGACTATGGTGCACCTCCAATCTGATGTGACGGCTGGGCGGATTATCATGATGGTGACGGTAACCACGTGGGACCTTTAGCAATTTATTGTGTTTGCCTGTGTCATAGTTACTCAATTTTCTCCACGTGGCGCTCTTTCAGTGGATCAGGTAATATTAAGCCAATATTTTGAAGGAACAAAAAAAACCTAAAATATCAAATATTTAAATTGCTACAAAAAGAAAATTATTTAATTATCTATTTAAAAAAGTTTATATTATTCCAATAATATGAATTATCGGTAATTTATACATCAACTAAAAAAAAAATTAAAAATTTTATTTATTGAACTAAAAAGAGGAAACTTTCCAGGTTATTTGTAAAATTAAAGGGTGAATATTCTAAAATAAAAATAAAAATCTTGAGATTTAAAAAGTAAAAATTAAAATTAATTGGGAGGACCATGTGGGGCACGTGGTGTCTGGAACATGGCCCACAATTTTCGTATCATGTTATGCCAAGCGTTAAATCACGGCCGTTGGTTGGGGAGTGGGGCCCAATTCTTATAAGTTCAATCACGTGTTTCTTCGTGTTTAAGATCACAATGCATCTAACGGCAGAGAACCGATGGGCCCACACCAGGCCTTACTTAATAAAATAATAAATTAATGAATAAAATACCCAGACGCAAAAATAAGTGTCTGATTTTTTGTGAATTTATTGGTTCCTGAAGCGTCACGACACAGACACAATATTTCAGAAAAAAAAAAAAAAAAATCTAAAAATAGGCGGAATAAGAATTTTGGTTATTATTATTATTTAAAAGATCGTACTCTTTGATGAATTCTTTTTTATTTCCTATTTTATTTTATTATTTACTATATATATATATATATATTACTTATGATATAATAACAGGATTTTTTATTTTAAATATGAACACAATTTTTTTATATTGCAAATTTAATCCTATAATTTCAAAAAAAAAAATTAAAATTTAATTGAAAGGACGTAGTATATAGCAAAATGCTTTGAAGAGTTGAAAATAAGCGGAAATATGTCAACTTTTCAAATTGCTGTTATGGGCAGAGACAACCTGTCAAACTGAAATATCTTAAGTAAAACGGAAATATGTCAACTTTTCAAATTGCTGTTATGGGCAGGCAAGAGACAACCTGTCAAACTGAAATATCTTAATAACTTAAGTAAAAGAAAGTAAAAGTGATGCTTGGACAAGTAAAAATAATAGGGTTGAAATGTAAATTTATTCAAATTATAGGGACGGTTTTGCAATTTAACCAGTTTAACCCAAATTAGGTGGTAATTTGAAGTAATATTAGTTTAAATTATTTTAGTAGACGAAATTAATATTTTTAAACCCTAAACCCAAACAGTTCAAAAATCACAATTCCGTCGCTATTCCACAAATATCCCTAAGGAATGCATCAATGTTGGAATCAGAAGAACCACCACGCGCCACCGCTCGCCGGCAAGTGTCTCGGAGTTCGCTTACTCTTTTCCTCATCTCTCTCCCTTCAACATTATCCGGGTTCATAAATCTCTTCACAGTCTCTGCGATTTCCTCTCTCCCCACCAAATTCCGACCCCCAACCGCTTGAAATCGGACCCCAACTTTCCAATCCTCTACGATTTTCTTACTGTTCGGAATCTGATCCCAAAATATCGGCCAAGCAAGCATCGGAACGCCGGCGAAAACCCCTTCCAGAGTCGAATTCCAACCACCGTGAGTCCAGAACCCTCCGACGGCATTGTGGCATAGAACCTTTAATTGATCGCACCATTCAACCACCATCCCAGTTTCCCCATCCACATCTTTCAACCGGCCGTCGTCTCCACGCGCCACCCACAAGAACCGTACGCCGCTGTCTTTCACGCCGGCGATGATCTCCTCCATTTGAGCGCTCGAAACTGAAAGAAAACTCCCTTGCGAAATGTACAAAACAGATCCTTCTGCTTGAGAGTCCAGCCACCGGAGGTAGTTTTTGGAGTCGCCGCCGTTGTCTTTAACCGAAGTTTCAAGCTCGAAATACGGTGCACTGGGCCCGATTGTGTAGATTGGGATGGGAAATTTTGCTTTTAAAGCGTCGATTACAGAGGATTCAAGCTCGTAAACAGAGGTGGAGATCAGAAACTGGGAGTTGTCAACGGAACGAGCAGATTTCACGGCGCCTCCGACGACTTTGACGCCATTGCCGGAGAAGAAAGACGGCAAATCTGCAAGACGAATCTTCGACACTCCGGGGAAGTAATCGACAATCTGTTCTCCCCTTTCTTCAAAACAGAGAAGAAAATTTAAAACCCTAATCCAAAAATCCGATTCCCAAAACCCCAATTGATTTCACAGTACCTGAGAGTTCAGCAGGGAAATCCCCATTTTCCTGAAGGAGCTCAAAATGGTAAAGAATGGAGAAAACCGTTACCGACATGGGCCAGAGCGAAGCCACCGGAATACGGAGGTTATTCCCCAACTGTACCATCCAGGGGAGGAAGGCATCAGCAACGATGGCCGTCAGCGGCGGATGGAGGCGGGTGAGCAGAGTGTCAGTCGGAGCCTCCATATCGGAGTTAACAGATCGGATGAAACCGGGGAAGTCGTTAGCGCGGCCAAGCTCGGAAGGGATGACATTGGGGATGGTAGCGAATCTAATGTTTTGGGGTTTGGGTTCGCCGGCGAGGAAGGTGAGCCACTCGTCGGTGACGATGAAGGAGATAAGAATATTTGGGTTTTTAAGAGAGAGGAGCTTGCAGAGGTTCATAAGGGCGTTGACATGGCCTCTGCCGGGGTACGGCACCGCCGCCAGATGGGTCTGTTTGGTTGTTGCGGAACTGATCGGATCCATTTCTTTTCGGTGGTCGGAATGATTAATGGCGGCGAAGTGTCGGAGGGAATCAAAACGAGCAGCCACTCCAAGAATGTCTTCAATGTCCCATCATGGTGGGGGCAACTTTATAGCATTTAGAGAGTGGTTTAGTTGGGTTGGGGGTGGAATAGACTAAATATTTAATATTTTCTTTTTAAAATACTTTTAAATATTTAAATTTGAGGATATTAAATTTTAAAATGCTTCATTAATACTTTTTAATTTTTATTTTTTTAAAAAAGTTTAAATTTTTTTTATCGTTAATATTATTAAATTAGGAAAAATTTTGGTCCCATGTGAAATATTTATTTATTTATTTAGTTACGGTGAGGAAGATATATTATATTTTATTTAATCCAATAAATAAATAAATGAATTTGTTTTTCTCTCAGCCGCCGTTGAAATATTAGATTCCACCTGTCATTTTCTTTTTCTCAGTCCACAATTTTTTTTAAAAAGTCGTCAATATATTTTTCGAAAAATGTAATTTTATTAAATCTGGAACAAAAATTTGCACTTTTGACCACAAAAGATTTCATTATTATTTTTCAATTTCTAATAAAAATTTGAAATTCTGCCGTTCTAATAAAAAAATATATAATATTTTACTATATAAATATAATATTTTTATTTTTTTTAGTCTAATGAAAATATTCAAATTCAACGTGTTACCTCGTTTTTAATGAGATAATTGGTTAATAATCAACCTTCCGAAATTGTAATGGTAATTTCATGGTAACAACGAGAAGCACGACACCCATGAACAAAGCTATTGAAATAGCATGAGTCACGATGCTAAGAATGAGAAATAGAATTAGGATCGAAGGTGTGTTCTCATTCATATTCATATCCTTTAAATAGGATAAAAGCAAGCAACTAATACCTACGTAAAAAAAATATAAACTAATTAAATATTGAGAATAAAATAAAATATACTATAAATCAAATCATAAGAGAAAAAATATTAAGATATATTGTATAAATAATATATTCTCCAAATATTATATCTCCATACACGATTCTTACAGATGAATTCAAATTAACAGTAATATTGTTGGATGATAAATGTCCCACATCGACTAATTTAGGGAATGATCATGGGTTTATAATCAATGAATACTCTCATATATTGATCTCTACCTGAGATGCTCTTATATATATTAAAAAATATTAAGGAAAAAATAATTAAATTAATTTCACATGTAAACATTTTTTAATGTTTTTTTTTTCTATTTAAAAAAAAAAAGTTGTCGTTTCAGGTTAATTTTTTTTATTAAAATTGATTAAATAGAATCAAAAAGACCAAAAAGAAAATATTTTTAATGAAAAATGTTTAGTTACACTTTTTTAAAGTAATTTTAATTGCAATTGCTTACACTAATCTAAAAGTCAAATGGTAATTAATATAGGTCAAATCACGTCTTGTCGTGTGATTAGAATATCGATAAACATGTTCTCAAACCTTAGTACGAAGTGTCACAATCGCATTCTTGTGGCAGCGGGACAGCTATTGTATGACACTTGTTTTAACAAAGCGAACAAGTCAACCGGGAGACATTCGAGTCACGTTATAAGCTAAAAAGCGATTAGGCAACAATAATGACTTTGATAGCATATAACAACTCAATTTGAGTCACGTCATATCTCCCTATACTACATTTTAGGAAATTTTAGTATTGACAGGTGTAGACGTGATTTTGGTGAACGGTCGTACACCCCCACATTGACACAACAGGGGGTTTGAGCCAGACATGTAGCCATGAACAACAAGTCTTAGACATGTATGTTCAAGACATCCGTCATGCGACTACAAGAACACGATTGAACAAGTACGACTAGATTGAGTACTTCAAAGTGTACAAAACCGAGCATTACACGATTCGATTTGCAAGTAGCGTATTGAAGTAGCAAGAAAAAAGGAAAATAATAAAATAAGATGGTTAAATAAAAGCTGAAAATTATTAGTCGGTGATTGAATGAACACCAACCCAAACTTCTGTCGTAGAATTACATGCCCTTCTTCCGTAGCCGACGCCCACTTTACCCCAAAAATTAGCTTTATAAACATATTTTTCATACTTTCTATTTTCTTTTTAGACCGAACCTTCTACGATACTCGACGTTCGAGGCTATGCAACGCCAACAATAACTCCATGCATAGATATCTTGACACCGAACCGTCCAACTTTAAAATGATAATTTATATCTTATCCATGGTATTAATTTGACTAAAATTATTCGAGGCGTTCAAAATTAATTTGAATTTATAAAGATTTTAAGGGTTATTTTTGTTTAAAATTAAAAAGATATAAAAAAAAATTACGTATTAAACATTACTCTTCAATACGATACTGCTCGATCTTTTTCGGTTTGAATGTTAGCTATACGAGTTAGGTTTTGTTTGAAATTAATATTAGATAAAATGCTCAAAATCATTTATTAAAAATTATTTTTTTTGGTATTTTGAAATATTCAAAAATTGGATTATGAAAGTCCTATATCTGCTAATTTATGGAACGATCATGTGTTTATAAGTGAGGAATACTAACTTCATTGATATGAAGCACTTTGGAGAAACCCAAAGCAAAATCACGAGAGCTCATATTCAAAATATATATATATACACCGATGAAGAAAATTGTGATTAAAAAAATTATAGGTCAAATAGAATTAAAAATAAGGTCGGCTTCTACACGCTACATCTCACATGCAACCGTTGACTATTTTTCAGGCCAACTTTTTTCCAACCAGCAGGTTGAAGAACATGATTATAATAATAATAAATATAAAAATGGCTAATTTGTATTTAATATATTTATAATAATTTTCTGATCATACATTTTCTNAAAAAAAAAAAAAAAAAAAAAAGATTCAACTCCACAGAGAGCAATAATCTTCAACTTCCGGCGAACCATCAACGGAATTAAAAGAATCAGCATTTGATAGAAAAACAAGATTTTGATCATATTGGTTCATCTGGGTCATCGGAAAACTCGCCGGAGCCGCCTGTTGTTGCATCTGAAAGCTCAAAATCTCCGCCTGCGCCGCCGCCAGTTGCATTTCCAATCGGGACACTTGGTTTTGGAGGAATGTGATGGCTCCTACACATCCATAAACCGGGTCTCGCATTCTAGCACTCGCTTCATATACCATACTGTTCACGGCATCGGGTCTTTGATCCAGCGGCAGCTCCTGCAACATTTTGCTGACGTTGCTGGCGCCGAAGATCTTATGAACAATGGCGAACTTGTAGGGGTCGTCGGGAGGGAAATAAGGGGCGAAAATGCAGTCCTTGGCGCACCGCCGCCGTAGCAATTTGCAGGAGGCGCATGGCGAGGAACCAGCTCCCATTATTACACAATATTGCAAAGAAATTGGGAAATTTTGATGTCTTTTGGATTCAATACGATTTGAAAGAGGGGAATGAGAATTCATTGAATATATATAGAGAATTTTAGTGGCCCATGTGCTTATTTTTTTATTTAAGTGATTTAATTAATGTGAATTAAATTAGTATTTGAAAAGTAAACTTCCTTGTGTACACATTTGACGACTGAGAGATTGTTTCTAAACTCTTCTCACGTTAAATTTGTACTGTGTAGAAATTATTTGATAAGACTACTACTGTAATGTCATCGATCGTTTTAAACGTTTTACACATTTAATTGTAAAAACTATTTCGTAGGAGTAAACATATCTTGAATCTTATATCGACGGGTTATTTAAATTGAGTCATATTGTGACGTTTTTTCGAATAATTTTATGCACGGGAGGAGGGTAATATGGTAATTTGGTAATATGGGGGTGTTGAAAGAAAATCAATGGGCATTTGGGCAAGTTTTGACTAGAGGGAGGTGGAAGCGTGTGAATGTGAAGGGTTTTTTTTTTTTTTTTTTTTTTTTTTTTTAATTAATAATTTTTTTTTTTTGGATTATGTTCTAAGTTCCACGTTCTTTTTATAATTGGAAATATGGAATGTCGTGTCCCGTATGCTAAGTGAATTTTACAGCGAAAAAATGAGATTTTAACAATTTTTCACCGCGTACAATTACCGTCTTCTTTACATGTAATTCTAATTTCTTAACCAATAAAATAAAATAAAATAAAATTGATGTTATTTTTTTTTTATTAAAAATGTATTGAGTATATTTTTTTTTAGCAGTCGAACAACTCGAGAAGGTAAAATTAAAATTTGAAGCTGACCCAATTGCGAGGGACGTTTATGACATTGAGTTAAAGTAGAGTTTCGATTGAATGTTTTTACCTCGTTAAAATCAAGCTGTAAAGGTAAATGATTGACGAGTGTATAACAACTAAAGTTAAATTTTTTTTCTTTTTCCTTCCATTTTTAGGTGCCTTCGTATTAAGAAAAATCCTATTTCAATTATTTTTCGTATGAAAATAAACCTCTTTCCCTACGTTAAAATCTCTTATTCAATTATCAATGTTAGGCTAACCTAAATTACAAGATCAAGACGAGGCTTTTATTATAATAATAATTAATAATAATAATTATTATTATTATAAATAAAATTAAACTATATTTATTAATCAATTGCTATTTTTTAGTATTTCCAATTAAATAGATTTAGATTTTAAAATTTTAATAAACAAAAATGATAATCCAACGGTCAAATCAGAAAAATATGAGTATTTACTTATAAGGTCATAAATTAGGTTACTTAATATTTTAAAATTTTCCTTAGAGAGAGGATCTTATCCTATAAATTTGGCCAAACACTCACCTGGAAATTTTTTAATAACCTGCCAAATAATCTTTCCTCATCATTACGATCATCTTACTTTTTAAATTTGCTCAAAACGCTTCGTGTCAATATGAGTTGTAATGTAAGATCCCACGACGGTTGGAAGAATAACGAAACATTTATGGTAAAGGTGTGAAATATCCCCTAGTGGAGGGCCTACTGACGGTGATAAGTAACGAGCTAAAATGGACGATATTTATTACTAGTAAATTTGTAATCTCTAGTATTAATTTTTAGTTGATGGAAACTGATTACGTTCGGATCTCCTAAGACTAGGTTTGTGTCTTTTAAGATTACGTATTTGAATTGATAATAAATTTTACGAGAAATTTTACTGTTGTAAGAGTAAAAAATGGAAGGGGTGAACATGAAAAGGGGAATCAAAAGGTAGAATGTGAAATAAAGCAAGAGATGGGGAATTCATTGAACCCATGAGCTTGACTTATGAACACCTAGAAAAATGGGAAAGAAAAACATTGTGTTTGAAGGAATTGAGGTGCAAAAAGAGCATTGAAATTAAGATAATCCATATAAATGAGTTTGTAGTAAAATTTTAATGTGATTTCCTGCTTGCTTCCACAACAACATTGAGTTTTAGGGACAAGAAAAACCTCGGCTATCGAGACGGTGCAGCTTTGAAAAACCTCTACGCGTTTAGAGAAGAGAAACGAACCCGAGAAAAAGGAAACGAGAATGTTTTAAGTACTATGAGATTATAGATACTCGTTCTGTTTATTTTTTGTCATGTCAATAATCTAATAGTATTAAAGACAAGCAAAGAACTATGGTATGGTCGTTGTACAGCTCAAGTCCATTGCTAGTAGATGTTGTCTTCTTTGGGCTTTCTTCTCAAAGTTTTAAAATGCATTTGCTAGTGAGAGATTTTCATACCCTTAATGCTCCGTTCCTTTCCCCAACTAATGTGAGATCCCACAATCCACTTCTCTTCTGGGTTCAACGTCCTTGCTGGCAAATTGGCTGATGTCTGGCTCTTATGTCATTTGTAATAACCCAAACTCACCGCTAGCAGATATTATCCCTTTTGGGCTTTTACTTCCGAGATTTCCCTCAAGGTTTTAAAACATGTTTACTAGGGAGAGGTTTCCACACCCTCGTAAATAATGATTTGTTCTCCTCTCCAACCAATGTGGGATCTCACAATCTACTTTTCTTCGGAGCTCAGTGTCCTCGTTGGCACACCGCCGATGTCCACCCCTTCGGGACTCAGCGTCCTTGCTGGCACACCACCCAGTGTTTGACTCTGATACTATTTGTAATAGCTCAAACTTACCATTAGCAGATATTGTTATCTTTAGGCTTTCTCTTTCGGACTTCCCCTTAAGGTTTTTAAAACATGTTTACGGGAGAGAAGTTTCCACACCCTTATAGAGAATGCTTTGTTTCTCTCTCTCACAATCCACCACTTTTCGAGATCCAACATCCTCGCCGTCACTCGTTCCCCTCTCCAATCGAGGTGGGATGTGACAAATGTAATACAAGTAATTTAACCATTTCTTAGATTAGGCCCATTGTGCACTAATGGGCCTTGACAACTGAAAATAGTCCGGAAGGCCCATTAACCATTGTGGGCCTTGCTTGATGGAGGCCTCATAGAAGTCCACATAACCAAACCGCCTTTTCGGCGTTCAATAAAATCTCCAATAAAGCACGTGGTTGCAGAATTTCTGAATCAGACGTATTATCAAATGCAGTAGTTTTATTTTTACACGACTCTGTTGAATTATACAAAGCCCTAATTCCTCGAACCCTAATGACTTGTACAAGCTGCCATCCAAATTATCTACTGATTCTTCTTCGTTTTCTTCTTCTTCTTCGTTCGATCGGTTAAGCATTACCAGAAAGTCAATATCGCCGTCTCGTTTATCCACTTGGCCGTTTGGGTGAAGGATGCGCTTCAATTGATCTCCCATTTTGTTGGAAATGCTTTATGAACTGCATTCCTAGCTCATTGTTTTCTCGTTCGAAAATTGAAATTTCCTTATTTTTGTTGTAGTTTAGTCGATTTTCTTATCAGGGATTCGGTTTTTTTCAATTTTTTTTCTGCGAATTTCGAACTTGGGGGGGTTCGCATTTCAATGGCTACCGAGGCGACTGAAGCTACGACTAAGTTTCAGAGTCCGGGTTTTCGCCCGGTACCGTCGCCTCCGGATTTCCATCCCGAAATTATTGTCTCAACCCATGATGGTCTCCGGTTCTGGCAGTTCATGATTGCCGGTTCAGTCGCGGGGTCTGTGGAGCATATGGCTATGTTTCCGGTTGATACCGTCAAGACCCATATGCAAGCCCTTGGTTCTTGTCCGATTAAATCTGTTGGAGTTCGACAAGCCCTTCGGTCAATTTTGAAGTCAGAGGGACCTGCTGGTTTTTATCGGGGTATTGGTGCTATGGGCCTCGGAGCTGGTCCTGCACATGCTGTGTATTTTACAGTTTACGAGAATTGTAAAAGGGTTTTCTCTGGTGGGGATCCTAATAATTCAGTAGCCCACGCTGCTTCTGGTGTCTGTGCGACGGTGGTGAGTGATGCTGTCTTTACACCGATGGATATGGTTAAACAGAGGCTGCAGCTGAGTAATAGTCCTTACAAGGGAGTTTTGGATTGTGTCAAAAGGGTCCTAAGAGACGAGGGTTTTAAAGCATTTTACGCTTCATATAGAACTACAGTGTTAATGAATGCTCCATTTACTGCTGTGCATTTTGCAACTTATGAAGCTGCAAAGAGAGGTTTAATGGAGGTTTCGCCAGAGAGTGCTAATGATGAACAGTGGATTGCTCATGCGACAGCAGGAGCTGCTGCTGGAGCTTTAGCTGCACTTGTTACAACGCCGCTTGATGTGGTTAAGACTCAATTACAATGTCAGGTACCTCATTTAATAATTTGGCCATTGCATCTGCTGATTTTTCCCGGATTTTCCATTGCTTATTTGCAATATGATTTTAACCATAAGAGATAAACGTGCTTTTAGAGCTAGATTAAGGTCATATTTGGATATGCTTTTGTCATGCCTAAGCACTTGTTGTGCCAAGGTGCAAGTGATGGACTGGAAAGAATTAGTACTTAGCATCAAAAAGTTGTGTCGTTGAACATTGGTGTTTATAATTAGAAGCACTAAGGGCCAGTCTTGTTGGCTAAGGCTTGCTGTCTCTATGTAACACAGTAACACCTTCTCAGAGGTTGGATGTTCAAATTTTTGGGTGAGATTAATAAGTAAAACCTTTTGTGAGATCCCACATTGGTCGGGGAGGAGAATGAAATGCCCTTTATAAGGGTGTGGAAACCTCTCATTAGCAGACATGTTTTAAAAACTTTGAGGGGAAGTCCGAAAGGGAAAGGCCAAAGAGGACAATATCTGCTAGCCGTGGGTTTGGGCCATTACACCTTTGATGTCTCCAATGTTTGAGCCTCTTGGGGCAGACGTAGACTTAAAAAAAAGTGCTTGTTAATATTCTTGCTCTTATTTTAGAAGCACTACCAAAAAACATTCTTAAGGTGAGGATGATTATGTTCTTAGGAAAAAGAACGGTCTTCTGAAAATAGTATCCCTCTTGCTCAATTAGGGGCAAAAATGTGGTAGTGCTGGACCAAGGAGATCATATTCAACCGTGCAATAACCATATGGTGTCGGATGGAAATTACTTGTTAAACAGTCGAGGGAAATCTGCACCCGATTTTTCTTTCAAATGCTTTCTTTTTATTTACTATACTGTTTATTCTAGAAACTCTCCACGACAATCCGTTCATAACCCAACCTACAAACTCCGAAAGGACCAAAAAATTATAGAAAACGATGTTATGAAAAAAGACTATAAAAGTTACGGTTGTACTTTGGTTGAGAAAATGGCGTTGAAGCTGAGGAGTGAAATTGAGGGTCAAGAATTGATTGTAGAGAACAAGAGAGAAAAATACATGCTACTCTCTCGAACTCATTGCAACAATCTGACCGCTACCTGCAATCCCCGAAAGGGAAGAGGAAAAATTCAAGAAAAAAAAATCTAATGAAAAGAAGTATGAAAGTTTTAAGTTATATGTGCAAACATGGTTGAGAGAATGGCGTTGAAGGTCCAGAGTGAAATTGGGAGTCTAGAATTGGTGGCAGAGTATTGGAGAGGAGACCATACCGTGCCATTTTTTATTTCTTTTAGCACAGATCTCCTTTTCTTGCAATAATAGTTATCTGAATAACAGATTCTTCTGACTAGGAGGGGTCATGGATGGATAGGGCAATCCATTTCCTAACGTCAAATCATCCTACCGGTCCGTATAATCTGTGAAGGTTTTCTGAACTAAAATTGAGTGTGTACTAAGTTTCCGTTTTCTAGTTGTAACAGCCCAAGTCCACCGCTTGCAGATATTGTCTTCTTTGGGCTTTTCCCTTTGGACTTCCCCTCAAAATTTTAAAATACGTCTGCTAGGGAGAGGTTTTCACACTCTTGTAAGGAATGCTTTGTTCTCATCTTCAACCAATGTGGGATCTCATGCAATCTTTAAAACCAAAAAATAGTTGCGGTGAAAGCCTGTTCATAAGTTTTCTTCTCTAAAAGGAAGCCTATATTTACATGTTTTGCGAGCTAAACAACAATGCTACCTTCATGTGTTCAATTTATGGCAACCACCTTCTTCAGTTGTCAAATGTCTTAGGAGTTTGTTAATTTTGGAGGTGGTTCTTATCTTGTTATTTTGAGCTGTAAGATTGGTTGAAATGTGCTGGACATCATAGTTGGATGTTCGAGTTAAGCGACAATCTAAACTCGATTCACATTTATGAATGCGCAGGGTGTATGTGGATGCGATAGATTCAAAAGTGGGTCGATTGGGGACGTGATTCAAACGATACTGAAGAAGGATGGATATGGAGGGCTTATGAGGGGATGGGTTCCAAGGATGCTGTTCCATACGCCCGCTGCAGCCATTTGCTGGTCGACATACGAAGCAATAAAATCGTTCTTCCAAGACCTCAACAGCAGCAGTGACAATGTAACCTGAAAAGATAAGCAGCAGAGCAGAGTAGAGAGGAGAGGGGAACGAATACTTAATTCTTTTTTTACGTTGTCCCTTACAAAGAGCTTCTCTGTTTTGAGCTGCAGAGAGGCTTGCAGGAGAGGAGGGGAGTGTCTCAAAAGGCGAATGGGGGTAGCAGTTCTAGGCAAAGGATCTCCAGATTTGGTACAATCTGTATTCCACTCATTGGTGATGGTTCTAATAATGCCATATACAAAAGTTTTGATCCATTTCTTTCTTTGTTTTTTTGATGGTTGTTGTTCTGGCATTAAGACCCACCCTGTTTTGTTTGTTTACCATCATTTATATAAGATTCTGGGTTCATGATCATCATGCTTGAAACTAACCTGATGTTTACTTACGATCCAATGACTTCTCGAACATCGAGTTAGATTATGTTACAAACAATTATGGGAGAATTTTAGTTGCTGCTTAGGTTGTTTAGTAGTTTATAAATATCACTTTCTTTTTCAATTTAATTGATCGATACTAACTTTTAGATTTAGTTTTAATAGTTTACAATAAGAAATTTTGACTCATAATTATTTTGTTACTCTTACTAAATAATTTAGATTAAGCTGAATTAGAGAAAATTTTAATGATTATCTTATAATAAATTATAATTTAAATAACAATAGGTAAATAATAGAAATAATATATTTATTTTAGTCCATATAACTAACTTATTTTATGTTAATATTTGTATCAAGCTTGCACGTCAACAGAAGCACCAGTGGTCTAGTGGTAGAATAGTACCCTGCCACGGTACAGACCCGGGTTCGATTCCCGGCTGGTGCAATCCTTTTTAATTTCTTTTGTTTTTTGTTTTTTGTTTTTTATTCCTCCTTAGGGTGTACTTAGCCATCCCTTTAAACCAAGCTAAAATTTCCCATCCACTCGCTATTTTTATTTATTTATTTTTATTTTTGTTGGAACGGAGCACAATTCAAACTTGGCATGATTGGGTTGATGAATTATTTGGTTTTAGACAACAACCGAGAGAGAAAGATATTGATGTGGAATGTTTGAATGTCGAGTCCATTAAGAAAAAGACAAAAAAAAAAAAAAAACAAAATGATATCCTGTATAGTAAATGGGGTGTGCCCAAATATTGTATGGGATTGATGAAATAATGGTTGAAATTTGAAGATAGATTTGGGACATGCACCTTATGTATTGTATATCAAATCAATTATGCATTCCACCTTACACCATTTCTTGCAAAAATATTCACAAAATTATCATCATTAACATCTTTACAAAATCTACCTATCTCCATATTTGAAAACCACTTGCATGTCATTCATCTACTCAATGCCNAAAAAAAAAAAAAAAAAATTATAGTACACTATAGTTTATAAAATAATTTCTTTTAATGTAAACTAATTTAACGTAATTTTTTAAAAGTTGGAGTGTGTCTTAATTTTAGAATCTCAAGAGATAAAGGCAAATCTAAACCCTAGGACTAGAGATATCTACACGGAAGGACAGTGACAAAGAAGACATCCTTATCTTTATTCCCGCAAAATTTTTGTAGAATTTTTTATTTATTTTTATTTTTAAAAAANACGGAAGGGAAAGCAACGATAAATTCTCTCCCACCAAATGTGAATTAAAAAAAAAAAACTTTTATAATGCATAATTTTCATTAAAAAAATATAAAAGAAAAAACAAATAAAGATATCCTAAAGTTTGTATGAACCTACTTTCTTAAAATATAATTTTCTACTTCTAATTTCACCTAATTTTAAATTAAATATTATAATTATTGTCTTTAAAAAATTATATGTTGTAATTATATGTTGTTTTTTTTACCCCAATTTCACAAATTTTAATTTTAATATTCAAAATAAAGCATAAATTTAAATAAAATGATGACCCATTTGTAAACAAATCATGAAAATTGTAATGGTAAGATAAAAGAAAATATATAAAAAAAACTGATTTATAATAATTTGGAAGAGAAATATATATATTTTATATCAACAAAAGAAAAACAGATATTAGATGAAAGTCACGTCAGCTCATTTAGGGAATGATAATGAGTTTATAATCAAGGAATACTGAGACATTTTGGAAATGCTAAAGCCATGAAAGCTTCCACTCAAAGTGGACTATATCATACTATTGCGGAGACCTGTAGTGGACATGCAACGAGGTGTGTTGGTATATCAGTTTCTTGATACACTCCTCGATATGATCATCTTACTTATCACTTTTATGAGTACAAATTACTATCTACTATCCTCACGTACCGACATGAGTTCCTTCAAGATATTTCATTTCTTATTACTCCGAGCAAAACACTTCGAAGTTCTTATGATTGAGCTACGAAAAAGGAAGGTGCATCTTGTTAGTATAACTAGTAACTTCAATTCTTTTAACCTTTTTTCAATGATCCAATCCTCGTAACAGCTCTCATCGTTCATTCATATACTCCTCTTTTATTCGAGTATCATATAATCGAGAGAGTGATTATATATACGCTGAAAGGAAACCGACCCCTAAACAAGCACCAAAAATTAAATTACATAGATATCGGGATGATATTAAACACATACATATTAAATCATTCACATTCTATTTCTTCTCATCTCTACTCTTTCTTTGGTTTGAATGATGAAAAAGCAAAAAAAGATGGAAGAATAAGATTTTGTGCACTCTAGGTAGCCATTATCAACCCCTTAACACAATATCATATGGACCCAACATATCATTTTTAACTTTCCTTATTTCTTCCAATTCAATCGTATAATCACTACCCATTATCATCCTTTCTTTATTATTAATTATTTTTATAAAAACAAGAACGGGGAGCATAAATACACGTTAAATTTCAAAATTGTCATTAGTCAAAAAGACCTCAACCGATCCATAGAGCCCACTTGACGAACGTCAACGACTAAGACATCGTAAGTTGGTCTGCAACCATCATAAAACAGGCTTTCAATCAGTATCGAACAGTTATCGAACATTGTAGAGTTATATTTGAATTTTATTGCATACAGATGGGTTCAATTATACGTGTAAAATGATGTGATATCACAATAACAAAATATTATAATCGCATATAATGCACCAATGAAGTAAAGATTTAGAAGTCTTGGCTTGCATGATTAGGGTTATTAAACAACAAATTATTCTTTTTAGGATAAAACATTCCACTTTATATATTCCTTCAACTNTTGCAAATTCCAGCATTGTTGCAGCTTATCATTTGGTATCAGAGCATTTTCTCAGCTACTTTATTATTATTTTTTATTATGTTTTTTTTTATTATTTTATTTTATTAGTACGACACATATTGTGAGATCTCTTATTGATTGGAGATGAGAACGAGTGTTAGCGAGGATGCTAGACTCCGAGAGAGGGTGGATTATGAAATCCCACATCGGTTGGAGAGAAGAATGAAACATTATTTATAAGGGTGTGGAAATCTCCTACTAACAGACACGTTTTAAACTTTTGAGAAGAAGTTTGGAGGGGGAAATCCAAAAAGGACAATATCGGCTAGTAGTGAGCTTCGACGGTTAATATGGTATCAGAGCCATGCCCTTAATTTTATCATGTTAATAGAATCCTCAAATATAGAACAAAGGGCTTACTTTGTTCGAGGGCTCCAGAAAAGGAGTCGACCCATGATTAAGGGGAGGTTATTCGAGGGCTCTGTGATGTGCTTTGTAGAGTCCCACGTCCTCTAATTAAAGCCCAATCTCGGATTTATATTTTTTTAACCAATTAAATTATATCAAATTAATTTTTATAGCAATTAAAACCATTTTTTTTGAGTAATAAATTAAATCAAAACCCATTTACATCATCACTTTTGAAATTGCCCAATTGTTATTATATTATTATTACTAAAATCGAAATCCAGAAGATCTTTGGTACTAAAAATAGAATTAAAAATTTAAAAAATAGAAAACAAGAAAAACCCATATTTATATAATTAACTCAACAATTAATAGTAATGATTAATCTTTAAATGTTAAAAAGTTACCAAATAAAAATAACATCAAATTTCCAATTAAGGTATCTCAAAGTGGATCATTTTAAATATAAGATACTCATATATATATTTAGAATTAGAATTTAACTTTTAATTATTTCTTGAAGTTAATAAATGTAATGCGGTCGTACCATTTGTAACATTTCAAATTTTGAATCACCGCTTTGATACTATTTGTAACACTGTATGTTTAGGATTCATATCCGGATTTCGAATTTTAATTAGAATCTTGGGCATGAGACGTTACAACAAATGGTTCATAATAAACTTAGCATTGAAATAACCTAATGCAATGATAATATAATAGCCCTAGTCCAAGTCCAATACTGATAGATATTGTCCACTTTGGTTTGTTGCGTATCAACGTCAGCCTCACGTTTTTAAAACGCGTCTGCTAGGGAGAGACACCCTTATAAAGAATGATTCAAATGCTTCGTTCAATCGATGTGAGATCTCATAGTCCACTCCCTAGGGGGCCAGCGTCCTCACTCTCACTGTCACAGTGCTTAGTGTCTGGCTCTGATACTATTTGTAACAACCCAAACTCACTTTGTTACCATTTGTAATAGCCCAAGCCCACCGCTAGTAAATATTGTCCACTTTGTCTCGTTACGTATTGATGTTAGCCTCACATTTTTAAAACATGTCTACTCGGGAGAGATATCCTTATAAAGAACGCTTGATTTCCCTCTTCAATGTGAGATCTCACAATCCACCCCCCTCGAGAGCCCAACGTCCTCACTCGCACACTGCCCGGTGTCAGGCTATGATACAATTTGTAACAGCCCAAGTCCATGGCTAGAAGATATCACCGTAATTTGAAAGCTCGAAAGTCTAGAAAGTAATTATAGAGTGGAATATGAGAGAGAGAGAGGGAAGAATAAGAAATAAAAAGAATGATAATGGGGGAAATAAGGTGTGGTTTAGGGTTGAGATTATTGTATAATGTAATGATGATTAAATAAAAAAAGAGATTCCAAAAAGGGGAAAAATTACATTAATATCTTTCTCCAAATCTCATTAATATAAATATGCCTCCTCCCCTNTCGGATGACAGTGGGAACGCGCTCGAAATCTTCAAATGTAAAATGTTGGTTGAGTTTGATGCTGTGCTCTTCTTGCTTTTTTTTATTTCTTTTTTTCCCAAATATATACCAATTTTCCAGCTTGGTTTTTCCGAGGTATATTTCTATTTATATTTGTTTGATGAAAGTCCCACGTCCACTAATTTAGAGAATGATCATGAGTTTATAATAAAAAATACTCTCTTCATTGATTTGAGAACTTTTCTGAAGCCCAAAAGAGAAGGGCTTAGGCTCAAAGTAGACAATATCTTACTTTTTTGCAGACCATTTTTTTTAGGTTAATATAGAAGATGATCATACACGTGTACGGTGGGATGAGGAAGGATTGATAGTGTATGATCCAAAGTTTAGGGCACGGGGTGGTAGTATGTTATTATAATTTTTAGTGAGTAATAGTTTATTAGATAAAAAAATGAAAAATATAGCTTCGTTGGGTCGACCCTCCTTCTTAATTTTGGGATAACAAGGATTTGATCACGATTAGAAATATTCATTTAGCTCTGTGTTTTATGCATACTCATTTTTAAATAAGAGGGAGGAAATTGAGACAAGACGGTTTACTTTCCATATGTATGTTTAGAAATTAGGTTAGAAATTATATTATTATTATTATTATTTTTTTCTTATAAATTATTATAGAATTTATTATGCATTTTTTAATAGAAATTATATTACAAAAAAAATAGAAATTACTAGTTAAATATAATTATATATATAAAGATTGAGAGAAATCCTTATAAAATTTATGTTCGAAAATTCTTGTCTCAATCAAAATTTTGTCTCGATTCTAAAACAAATTAAATGGAAAGTTTGGCAGGCATGAAGATTAAAATAGGAGGTGAGAAAGAGGACGAAGAAGGTTTCTCTATCTTGTCTTTGTCTCGCTCCGCTCCATAGACATCTCTAGCGAGAATGCGAAGGTGGTTCTTAACATGCTAAGGTACGTCGAAGTAGGTTTTCCTTCTTCGTTATGAGTTATTGGTGCCGTGATTGATTGGTAGGAGCTTCAAGCTTCAAATTTATGTTTTCTAGTATCGATTTTTCTGATTTTCTTGGCATCCTTTCGGTTTCTTTTAGGAGTGATTATTGTTTATAAAAAATCTCATTTATTAAAATTGAAAGTTTAGAATAAAAATGATTTTTAATTTTTATTTTTAGTTTTTTAATTTTTACAGATTTTAGAGTAAAAATTATTTTTTTTTTCCATCATATTATTTATTAAACTTAGCTGCTTCTTCCCTTTTTTTCGTTTTTCTATTCTTTGGTTAAAATATTAATATTTGGAATAATATTTTGTAAATAAATTGAAAAAAAAAAGAGACTGACTTGTTAAATAATATTGCAAACACGTTTGATAATTTATCTCATTTCTAAATATTTAAAAATATTTCTAAAAAAATGAGCCAAATTTAAAAAACGGTATATTTTTCTTACTTCCATGTACATATATTTCTCTGTTCGTGTTCTTACTTCCATGTACATATATTTCTCTCTTTGTGTTTACATGTTCAATTATGTGTGACATTACAACGTTGCATCTCATTGCCATTTCGATTCCCAACAACACATTCCATAGATCGTGATATCATCCCATATTTCGGTACACATCAACCATCTTGACTTTCAAACACATCTGTTGGGAGTTGACCCATGTGTCAATCATCTCATCGAGACATCCCAAACATCCATGGAGTTGACTCATGTGTCAATCATCTCATCAAGACATCCCAAACATCCATCCATCTGAGTTCTCTCAAGCTTCATACTTGCTCATGTCCATGTTAAACCATTTACAACATACATTCCAAATCGCAAATGCATAATCCAACCTCCAACACATGAGCTAGAGTGCAATATTGGCACACCATCCAATACTGTTATTAAAAGACACTTTTCAAAGGAAGATGCTCAAGACGTTCGTCCCATCACACTTACCCATGCTATGACACAACTCGCTTCAACCTCAAAGCCTAAAAGGTTAATCGATAGTTGAGACGTACCCTCCTTCGAGATTAGAGACTACAATTTCATACGTAAATATGGAATTTATAAAATCAACTGGGTGAAATCTGGAAAAATAGTTTGTTCCTGCCGCTCTCATTTCCTGTTCAGACATTCATTGGTAAGTTTACAGGCTAGAATACAATGACCACCTTGGCTCAGTCATTTTGTATTTGTGCAACTTTTTCTCTATACAAAATTAGTAATGCTTCCAATAGAGAAAACAGTGTGGTTCATGCAGCTAGAGATGCAACCAAAACTAATGATAAACTGGAACTTAACATAATGTAAGCTCAAATACTACAAGAGAATCAATATATATGTAAGGGACTCGAATGAAAAACATTACTTAAAACTCAATATTATTCTTCCAGAGATGAATTTTGGCTGAATGCAACCAAAATGAGAGATGCGGCACCAATGGGAATTGTAGTAGCTAGGTCTTCAGACTTGGGATATTTGCTGTTTCAATTTCTGAATTGATTTGAGTTTCGATTCACAAATTTTTATAAACTCATTTAACACTACGTTCTTCCCGGTAACTAGCTTTCTTGCAACATCTACAGTATTCCATGACTTCAATTCTTCAGATATCCTATGACCAAGTTCAGTATTGTCCATGGACGACGTCAAGGTTTCGAGTGCGTGGAAGACTTGCCCAGGTCCTTCGTTGTTGTTTCCACTCTTTTGAATAGACAAGAGTGTGGCTTCTAATTTACCTTCGTCCGATTGGTTGACAAACACACTTAACCAGTTCATCAGGATCTCTAGAATACTACACAAAGATTGTGTTGAATCCCGAATTGCAAGAAATAGAGGAGAAGAGGTTAGCTCAGCGGAGCTTGTTTTCTTCTTCCTTTTACCTGATGGGAGAGAAGATCGGACACAGGCTTGGAGTATAA
Organism: Cucurbita pepo subsp. pepo; assembly: GCF_002806865.2. NCBI lineage: Eukaryota > Viridiplantae > Streptophyta > Magnoliopsida > Cucurbitales > Cucurbitaceae > Cucurbita > Cucurbita pepo. Next base: position 6,433,038 of record NC_036642.1, read on the forward strand.
GACTATGCCAAGCTAATGGCTCTGAAACCAACTGCAAGAGCGTCCTTATGTCGGTATACGGGGTGAAGATTGTGAACTCCAAGGATCCAACTTGCTCCAAGATGTACTTTTCCAGAAGAGAATCGACGATACGCCAGGCATGAAACTGACATCCATCAGCTTTTTTTTCCCCTAGCTCACCAGAGCTTAAGTTCCATGCATTTAGAAACACAGCAAAATTCAACCATTCAGCCAAATTGGGGCCANACTATATAGATAACTAATATCAATATAATTTCTTTAATATAATAAATATGAAGATAATAACAAAAATGCTAGAACAATATCTGTGACACTAGAAAACTGACAGTAGGCTCTTGAACCACTTCAGTTATAAAGCATACATCATTCCTCCCCCATATCAGAAAAAAGATAACGCAAGTCACATGCTCAAACTTGTTAAAATTTGAAACTCTACATAATTGCAAAGACAATAAAACACTAACAAAACAAGCAATGGAAAGCAAGGTCGCATAAACCATTGACCTGATTACTTGCAGATAAGTAGCTGTTTTCATTTCATTGATAACGTCTGAGTGTATACAAAAGGCAGGCTTTATAGCTAAAGAACTTGATACAGAGTAATCGATTCACCAATAAATATGTTTTAGACAAACAACAACGTACTTTTTAAGAACTACCTTAAAATCTTGTATGTGTAGTTTAACAATAAATTTGTATATTTTTTGGACAAACAGGAACATACCTTACAGAACTTAGTCCACTAAAACCCCCCATAACCGAGAAACAGAAGGAACATACCTTATACGAACTTAGTCCATTAGAAACCCCCGTGACCAGTTCAACTGCATCCTCAAAAGTAGATCCCAACATTTTTGCATAGCTCTCAAGCAAGCATTTTAGCTCCGAGGAGATTTTGGGATCAGACAGAGAACCATTAATCTCAAAGTTCTCCTTGGTTGATGTTGAAACACTCTGAATAGAGAGGTAAAGCATGCGAGGAAGAAGAGATCTCTTCTCAACATTTCTCCTAACACCGGCTTCCAGATTTTTGTTCTACAATAGTCCCACAGTTTACAGCAGTGAGAAAAAGTGATTGAACATATTCATTCAAAAAGAAATTTGGAAAAGAACTAAAAAGTTCGAACTAAATTCAAAATTAGAAAGTTGCAAGAATAGGGGGAAGAAAACAAAACAACCAAAGAGCCTGAACAAATAAATTTGGGCAGAAGTTTCCAGGCATAAATCAGTTAATCAAACAAGGGAATATCATTAATGAAACATTGGAGTTCCTTACCAAGTTCTCTCTCGGAAAATAGGAAATTTCTTCAAAAGGACCTGACAACAAAAAATACCGTCAACCATAGTCTATGAAGATACTGTCAAACACCAAAACAGGATGCAAATTCTGATGTTGTCCCAAAAGAAAAGAGAAGAAAAGAAAAAGATGGAACGAATCAAAGATCATGGGATTGCTTCTCTTCTGATAAAACGTTTTACAAAATTATGACATTAAAAACGAACATAAACATTCAAGCCTAGCGGAGTAGGAATATTCTGTTGCTTCCCAAGGAATGACACCTATCATCAAATTTCAGATTCTAATACCCACCCAACAATTATGTCCTAAACCAACCAAAATAACACATGAACTTATCCCAAAAAATTTACTATCAAATTAATCATTGTGTTAATTTTAAAGTGGCAAAATATTAACCATTATGCTCATTTCCTGACAAGTCAAAATTTAATTCGTATAAAAGATAAAAGAAAAACAACCTAAAAGATAATTTTGATCTGATGTCGGAGTCCACCATGGGCGTGACTGCAAATCTTCATTAAACGTTAGAGGTTTAGAGGTGATCTTAATAGACAGCTCAACAAATTGAATCCCATATTTCAAGCTCTCAAGAACAGCCTAAAAAAAGAAGAAATCTTGAATCAGTCGCATTAAAGAAAAGAAGTCCTATTGACAAGATGACACAATGACTCATGTGAGTAGTACCTCCTCTTCTTCAATGTTATGTGCATGTTGCTTTAACTGTAAAATAGATTCTTCCACTCTTGCAACTAGATACTGGTTAGAGTGTTGCAACTGTTCTTTGAATTGAACAAATTCAATAACCTGAAAGATAATAGATTGAGATGTTTACATCATGAGTTGACATCATCATTAATTACTTTTATCTGGGACAGGTTCGCTAAAAGGGAAAAAGATAAAGAGCTGAGGACAAGAAGTTGGGAGGAGGAATCACGATTGGTTGCACAACGAATTGCAAGGAGTTACAAACAGTAGCTGGAGAGTTATGAAGAATACGCGGCTCAACAATCCAGTTTGGTTCAATGTGCGGCATGGTTCACAGACCAATGACTTGTTCAACTGGTCAGTGGGTCAGGTCAATGGTTAATAGTTCAATTGGATCGATCTGAATCAATTTTTCTTCTTGATTCCATTTTTAAGGTCCATTTACTTCGATTATCCTTGTTTTAGGCTGAAATTGTATTGTATGAGGCTGATTTAGGATGTTTTGCTAGGAATTTTCAAGTAATTGCTAGTCCAAGGAGGATTGGAATGTTATAGCCTACTATTTCTCTCGATTCAAGGCAAGACACTTTCCTGCTGGATGACTACTGCTTTAAATATTTTCGAACTGTTAGATACGTGTGCATGTGATTGTTTTGTGAACTGTTGTGATGTTTGGACATACTTGTAAATGATATTTTAAACACTATGAAACCTTATGTACGTATGGAAACCTGAGACAATTATCTCTATATTGCAAATCTATGTACCTGAGAATTTTGTAGTATTTACTTATATGTGTACATGAGGATTACATTAGAATGCAAGACAATTACCTATATGTGTGCATGAGAATTGTAGTATTACCTATTTGTGTGCATGGAAATATAGTATTACCTATTTGTGTGCATGGAAACCTGAGACAATTATCTCTATATGTCCCTCTATGTCCCTGAGAATTTTGTAGTATTTCCTTATATGTGTACATGAGGATTACATTAGAATGCTCAATTACCCCTATATGTGTGCATGAGAATTGTAGTATTACCTATTTGTGTGCATGGAAATTACGTTGGACTAAACATCCTTGTGGCAATTAGTTATGTGTGTATGGGAATGGTATCACCTCCATGTGATATGGCCTTGTGGCAATCATCTATCAGGGATTATACATGCGTGTTATGATTTTTACTTGTGACAACTGCTCATTTGAGTGCTTGGGAGTAGACCAATTTTGAATGATTTATAGCTATCTCGATTTGCAATCTTTACTGTAAATGTATGTATATATAACCCCAACAGCGGGTTACTGAGTATTTTCGATACTTAGCCTTTCTCAAAATGTTTTTTTTAGGCAAAGGCGAGGGCAAGCAGGGGTTGTGACGAGAAGGACCACTAGTTGCCGAGACTGTTGATATGTTTTATTTGAACTTATTCATCTTTTCAATTATCTACTCTGAAGTTACCTAGACTTTTCTTTCATTTGTTTGGCAAACCTGTTCCACTGTTTACCAAGTTTTCTACTAGATTTGAGTGAAATGTTTTCTTCTGGTTTGATTTTGAAGGGATATAAAGCTTAATTGTTTTCATGAAAGGTACGAGTTTGCCACATGCATGTTTTTGTTCTTCCACTCTAAAATGGTGCAACCATGCATATGGTAACTAACTTGGTCGGTCTAGGGTTTTAAAAAGTTGGATCATTTCACTCAAAGAACTTGTTTCTTTCTATCTATGATATCCATATTAATCCTAAAGTGGAGAATCATCAAACAATTATATAATAGATTTTTCTTAATACCTCTATACTATCTTATACAAGCCCCGACTATTCTCACACAAGTGATGAATCATCAAACAGACATATAATGGGTTTTTTTAATACCCATGAGTATTTGGGTCTTCTTACCCACACCTCAACTAATCTCACAGGATAACAACTTGAACCAACAAAATAGTGGATAATCAAACAATTATATGGTGGATATTTATATTTTGTACCATGTGCAAAGGTCATGACCAACAGAAAACAAGACATCAAAGTTCCCAAAAATAATAATAATAACAATAATAATAATAAATAAATAAAAAGAAAATAAAGGAAAAACAGTTTGAATCAATTTTATCCCAAACATATCATAATAGCATACTATACTATTTCTTTAATTACACTGAACCGCTAAATGTGCCATCGGTAAAAATTTTGTGTACCTGCACAAGAAAAGAGGTTGAAAATACCCGAAATAGCATATACCAATAAAAACTATAGAAAAGCACCGTGTACACAGCAACCCAAGTGCATCCTAACATGCAAACACAGGGAGAGCACATTGTACTACTGCTTGATAAAATATGAATGGAGAAAAGCCGCAGGTCTTGCATGCTAAATGTTCCAATATACAATCTACAGAGCTAATACTTTGACTTACTTTTGAATAACTTCTATGGCGATATGCAAGAAATGTAAGATCCGCAGACTCTCTGAAGTGATCATCCATAAACTTCAAGTAGTCATTTACAAGATTACTAAGATCTTCCCAAAGAGGAGATACCAACATCTGGGGTAAAATGTGGTGTGAAACAGTTTCCATCAGGATATTCTTTACATCCAACAACTTATACCTTGAAGAAGAAACAGAGTCAACACTCTTATCAAGCATTGCTATACAAAGGAAAAAGCAAAAGACAAAGAAAGCACTAAATTAAATACTGACCATTCATAAGCTGAAGAAAGGGCACCTAGATAGGAATATAGATGCAACAATAAGATCTTGTACTGCCAAACGTATCTGTAAAAAAAAAGAGAATTAGATTTACACTTAGATAAGAGAACTGGAAACTGCCCACCATCTAGAGTAGGGGTATTTGCAATGGCAGTTCCGCTCATTGGGTAGGGGTAGTATAACTTCAATATGGGTCCCTCATGCCTTCTGGCGTTAATTAAATTTTAAAAGAAAAATAAGCTCTCTAGAATTCTTGCGAATGTGTCTGCTGCTTCATCGTGCACTTTGCACCCAACACTAACAGTTATTTTAATGAAAAAAAAAAAAAAAGAGAAGAAATTAGTTTGATGGATGGTTTATCAGTTTTAAAATGATACTTATTAGGAGGCCACATCAATGCCCATGGCAAATACATATTTACATCTTCACAGAATGATTGGTCCTGTCGCCTCTATGGAAACCTTCATTGTGGTGGTTCAAGTATACATGCATATATATACCAACATATCTATGATAAAGGCTTTATTTACAGATTCAAATGATAAACATATCTAACCTTCTGATGGTCAAGCCCCACTCCAAAACCAGAATAGCCTCTATGATGTAGCCAAAATTTTGTGTACGCCAAAAGAGCTATACCAGAAACAGTTATAAAACCAAGATATATCATCAGTAAAGGACAAGTGGACTTGCCTCATTATCACAATATAAAGTAAACAATACAGTAGCAGATACGCCCTTCAGCCATGCCCATTGCAACTGACTTCTAGTCTAGCTCAATATAAGAAACACAATAAAGTAGCTCAACTGCAAGGGTTGATGGCATGGTGGCAAATGATAAGTGGTCATGGTTTCTTTCCCCTTGGGCAACCTCACCAGAATTAAAAGGGTAAAAACATTGTTTCTAAATTTTTTCTGCAGACCATAAGTTGGTGGAATTCTTGGTATAAAAAAACAAAACAAAAGGAGCCATGAAAGCTAATTCATTTCTTGAAATTAGACTAGTACAATACATTGATAACTATCCAATAACATTTACAGCACTCAACAATGAAGTAAAATGATCTATCATCAACATATAAACAAACCTGAACCAGCACATTGCATATCAGTGATAAAAGCTCTTCCCCATGCATACTTTCTTGAGGATCTAAATCTTTTGAAAGTGGGAGGTTTTTACAGTACATCTCTGCCATCTGTACCGCACAGCGCTCAAGTTCTGGGAAAGAACAGCATAATATATCAATTTTCATGGCATAAGATGCAACTCCATGATAAAGTTTGCAAAAGAAACATATTGCGCAACATACAAAATAGGCCACATCTTCAAGTGTATTTGATAATCTACCCCTAAAATACTTGGGATTCATTGCACAAATGGCATGACATTAGACAAATTAAAGCTAACACTTCTCTCAAGTTTTCTATGAATTATCTTTTTCTAATGCTACATCCTTAGTGTAGTTCCTAGTGCATAGCTTGTAGGTATTGTCATGTAAATGCAGCACACTGAGGTTACAAGAATCAATGACATGAAATCAGGGGACACACCAGAGACCGGTTGATGGAACATATTTCCACTCAAATCTTGAAGTTTTAAAAGCGTTATTGACTGTCCAAGGGCCTTAGTTGTGATGATAGATGTAGCGGGAGTGGTTTTCTTTAACTTCTCCAGTATTTCAGTCCTTTTATCAGGAGTTAACACCTCAAGGAACATCTCGACATCAGAAGTGAAGCAAGCTAGGTGACCAAATCTGTGATCGGGATACAAAATATCATTGGAATAAAATCATAATATCATTCACAAATGAAATTTAAACACAATCCTATAACCCCATGATAACCAACCAATCTAACTTGAGATAAAATGGCTGAAACTTGACAATCCCTTGGTTGGGTTAGCCTTTTCCCTCGTGACACATTAAAACAATATTTTGCCATGAAACTTATTGGTAGCATTCCAACAAAAGCTATTCTTTATAATTATTATTATTTCCATATCTATATGAAACAAAGACTGCATTAAGAAAACAATCAAAAGAACAGCCTAGAGATCAAGGAAGACGTGCGCCCCTAGCCTAGAGGAGAAGTGGACAGAGCACGTCCAAACTAGAATTATAACATCAAAGGCAGTAAATAAGAATGGAAATGATGTTAAAACTCCTAATATCATAAAAAGATTCAAAATGAGTTGCAACAAAAAGCAGCCCTCATCGGGAGTGGGTTGATGCTCCAAGTTGGACAGTGCTAATAAACAAAATAATGAAAAAGAAAAGAAAATAGAATTTGAATTTTGGACTCTGGAAGTCAAAATGCAAAATGTACCTGACATAATAATCAGTAAGGGCCCTCAACAAATTTTCGTCATTACCCTTGCCATGCATGTGCTTTCTCCTTTCAATTTCAAGATTTGCCAAGAATGGGCCCCTTAAAAATTTGTTGTTATCATCTACTTGTAGTCTTTGTATAACAGCTGATGCATTTGATATACGAGAGTTAAACTGCATGCCCAGTTTTGATAAATCAGATCAGAGCTTTTCTTGTTAAAAAAATAAAAAAGAAGGTAGAGCTGCCTACTCCTAAAGCAACATCAATACAATAAGCAGAGAACTTTAGAGAGTAGATATGTACCAATTCTTCTGCCAAAGGTGAGATCTTGCAAAGCACCTTCTTTGGTAGATGAATTGGGTCAATACTCGCTTCAGTGCACCAGTTACTATCATCCTCCAGCAGACAGCCTAGATAATGTAGAAAACACTCCCAATCATCAGGGCTGCCAAACAGAAAGAAAAACAATAATTGTTATGGATATTAAATGTACAGCAATATGGCATCAAATCAACAGTTTGACATTCATATATGCACACAGGTACATACATCAGTATGATGCTGGGGGATTTGGGATTGAGAGGTGTTGACTGAGAATTTAGCACAAGGTTTTGAACATTGCAATGGTCAGTATCAGAAATAGGCATGCAGCAGAAGGAAAATACACAGGAAGGAAAAAGAATAATATAAACGGACAAATGTATGGGACATGACAAGACTAAACCAAGCAAAATCAAGCCAGAAAGAAAAGGAGAGAAACACGTGATGTCGCCTCACATTTAAGGTAAGGTGAATCACATTATCTTGGAGATTAATTTTGACTTGATTAAGTTAATTGAAACGTTGATTGAAACAAAATTTGAGTAAATTAGATTTCAGTAGGATAAGTGAAGTTAATTAAATTTCTGAAGTTATCTCATGTGCAATATCTAATTAAGTCCCAAAGTTCAAAATTTTTAGAATTTAATTATCCATTGTTCTTTTTTTTATTCAAGTTTGAAAAGTCCAATCTTATTTTTCAAAGATAATAGCCAAATCATTCAGGAAGTTTTAAACTAGAGTTTAAGTTGGAAAGGAGGAAAATGAAAAGGAATAAAAGAAAACCCTAAAAGAATTTTTAAATATTATTTATTTTCCCTCTCTTTCCTTTCTCCATCTCATTCCACCCTCCTGAAAGTTCTTCTTGCCAGCACTCTACTCCCGATGATTAATGGCAGCTGGTCTTTGCAGGTTTTTTCTCGGTGACACAGATGCAACCTCTGGCTGTAGGCGTGCAAGACTGCAGTGTGGCTTGCAAACAGGCAGGTGTTCAATCCAGCTTCTTTAGCGATGACGATTTATTCCAGCAGTCAGTGACCATCGACGGCTTTCTCCCTGGCCAACGAACCGCAACAACTGGTCTTGGGTGGCAGCGACCTAAGGTTTGTTTTCTTCAGCCAGTTTCTTTGTCGTTCATGAGCTCTTGATTGTGACCCACCTCTCCAAACAACCCAATTTGATTTTAACCTTAACATTATAGGTCTAGATCCACGATTCGAACCTTTTCGAACTACAACCAGCAAAAACTTAGAGTTTTCTTGGTAAGAATTATTGGGTAATATGCATCACTAACCCTTTTCTAATTTGAATTAAGTACTCTAAATTAGTTTTAATTTATTGAAATTCTTTTTATGGGTTCTATTACACATGAAAAACTCATTTTTTGTATCAACAAACTCCTGTGACGAAATATTTCCATTAGTAGATTTAATCGGACTAAAACAAGAAATGCTTAAAGTTTAGACAACAAAAAATGGGAAACACATAAGTATTGATTTGAAAACATACCGTAACTCCAAGATTCTCTGAAATATATTGGCAGCATCAGCAAAATCACCTGCCCGAGCAAGAAGCCTCCCCTGTCAACTTGAAGCCAAAGTTTACTAATACAAATGAGCTCATTACTTTATGAATGACTATTAACATAGATTGCTAATCTTGCGATAATAATGGTTTTGGCAATGATAAAACAAAAAACTACATGCTCTTTTCTTAAATGAATAATGGAGAAAATGGAAATGCAGTGGTGGGTGTTAGAGGGAGATATCTGCAATATCAGTCGCTTCACATTCCTTAATACTTCGTACAAAACCAAGATGAACAAAAATAAAAAGAAAAATAAAGGAAAAAAGGAAAAATAATCAAAATTAGCTTCAGATGTTTCTTCATCACCATTTTCATGCACTGAAGAAAAGGGCAGATTCAGAGAAAAAAATACCAATTCTGAAATCCTAGACAAAGAATAATCATCAGTACTCAATGTTTTCAAAGTGCATTATCAAATCAGAAAAAGATGTGATATTGCTAGCTAACTAAACTGAATAAAACTTATAATCATGCAATAACAAATTAAGACACTTGTCTACAATATCTTGATCTAGTCTACAACTGTCCCCATGCTATTAATTCAATTAACTCGTACGGACTTCTGAAATAATGAAAATAGGAAATCTTTGAAATGAACAAGTAGGATGGAGAAAGTCCACTATTATTTACATCGCATCATGTTCTCATATAATCTGTTGTTTAATGCTAATGAAAAAAAAGGCTTTAGAAAATACCTGTATGCGAAGTCTATCAACTTCAACAGTTAATAATGATCCCAACTTCCCAGTGAGAACTTCCAAAGCATCTTCATACTTGGCTTGATGTTCCAATATTGAAATGTAGACCATAATAGCTACAAGGATAGGCAAACATTAAACGGATGTAAATCGCTTTTGATTGTACAGAAGCACTTTCCATACGGGTTATTAGTATTACAACAAGAAAAAATATTTAAATTAAAAAAATAAATAAATTACACCTTCAGGTTCGTGTAAGCTATGGGCTGTAATATGCTTTTTGAGTAAACCCTCAGCTAATAGCAACAGCTTTTCCCCACCACCACCACAAAGCACCTGCAAGAAATTCAGTAACTGCATCATAAGCAAAATGCTAATGGATACCTTAATCAAGATCTAATAATCAAGTTCACTTATTTGAACGAACAATCATAGTAATCTCCATATTATAGTAACGGTAGAACAATCTAGTAAACTCAAACTAGAAAAGAAGCTGATTCTCTCTTACTTGCATAGAAAATTATTCTTGTTTGAAACCAAGCAGTGAATACTTTGATAGTCAATACCTTATATGTTTTAACTATAACAAGCTTTTAATTTAACAATGTCGAAATTTTTCAGGATATATTCACACTCAGTATTCATTAAAACTTCGACGAGGGAATCACTACAGTACTTATAGGAGAATTAACCAGAGAGCTCCAGCTTCCAAGAAACTGAAGTTTTAATCAATTTCCCAGGAAATACATCCGTGTCAGGGCTTGTGGGTTCATGTATACAAACCCACCTAATATGAAACGATGGGTTTCCCTCTCTAGGAATAGTATCCAAAATTCTGATCACGTATTCCAACAGCTACATCATAGTCTAAAAATCTAAATCTTTCGTATTTAGCCCTACAACATATCTCCACAATTGTTCACAAATTTGTCCAGAATTCACTCCTGCTCCCTGCTTTTCAGGTTTTTATATTTTTTTGATTAGGAAAGTATATGCTATAAACGTAGTATCGAACAGCCAGTAGAACCTGCAATTGAATGCTACAGACTGCCCACAGCAAAAACCTTTCTTCACCTGCAAGTTTATACATCTTGATAGCTGTCTGTGAGGAAGAGGAGGGAAAGGAAAAAAGACATAAAAAAACATAGAATCATTATTATTATTATTAAGAAAGGGAATATCTGAACATTCATGAAGCATCAATAAAAATGATATCCACAAATAAGCCAACATACAAAGAAAATTTGGGGTTTGGGAAAGGTGGCAAGTGAGGGACAAGAACCTGCTGCTGTTTAACAAACGAATACTCGCGAACATAGCAGTTGAAAAGCCCCATCATCAGATCGAGATGGTTTGGAAATTTTCCACAAGCATATTCATAACAGCCAGTTGCCAAGTCCACTGATTGCATGTAAAACAATGAGTTAAATCACAATGAAGAAAATGAATAATGGAACGATATGGATATACATCGATTGAATTAGGTGAATTCTACTGACTATGGTCAAGTCGCTGGAAAACAATTTGTAACGTGCTCAGAGTAAGATCATCAATCAAGATAGAATCGTTAGTATACAGTAGCTCTTTGGCACTTAAACAGACAGATAAAGCTTCATCGGGCTTCCCCATTCTTTCCAAAATCAACGCTTTAAGTGCCTGAAAAAAACAAAATTCAAGTCGCTCCATTACCTTCAAACCTACTTGATAATTATTCAAGTCGCTTCATATCCTTAACGCATTCTGAACTGTTAGTGCATGATCGGAGTACTAGAGTAACAATAGAACAGCATACGAAAAAAAAATCCTATCAAGAATCTAAGATAGTCTTCAAACTTGAAGGACCTCATCACGAACAGCAACAATTAACCAAAAAAATGAATACCGAAGCTGCCTGAAATGCTATCAGAATGACTTTCTTTCATATTGTGGGAGTGTACATAGTACAAATAAGCAGCCTCCCAGCTCTACACTTAATCAAACAAAAATATTCTCCACAAGGCTAATTACTGACAAAAATGGAGACAAGAAAAAAACAAAACCGCACGCAAATTGCTACGAAAATACACATTATCAAGAAGTGACAAATACTCAAGAATTATCAACAAGCTACAAAGAAGCAGAAATCACTCCGACTCAGAATCAACTGCAGAAAGTGAACGGTTGTATTTCGTTACCAAGGCGTAAGGCGCATTCGGATATTTGGCAAGCAGTGTTGTTACAGCTTTGAGAGCATTCTTGAACTGCCTCGAATCGATGGCGTCCCATATCGGGCGCACTCGCCGCTCCGGTAACCCTCCGGCCAAACCGAACTTGGACGCCATTGAAACTCCTCGAAAGAAGTTGACAAGACGTGAATGCGATGATTCACTACGCAAATTGGAGATTCTATGAGCAACCGTTTCGTCGATTGAGTTGAAATTTAAAGGAGAATCAAGCAAGTGATGGTGGTTGGTGGTAAACCTATTTTGAGCTGAGCTTTTGGAAAGCTGAGTGTTCCAGTGGCGCCGATCGAAAAAATTCCAACACTGTGACTCGCTATCCATTCAAACCACACCCGACCTGTAGCCCGGCCCATTTTCAAAATCAACTATTTTGGGCCGTCTCCAAATATAAATTTTGAATTAAAAATGTNTTTTTTTTTTTTTTTTTTTTTTTTTTTTTTTTTTTTTTTTTTTTTTTAATGTTGTTTTATTTTTAGATAATAATCATAAAATAGTATTTATTTACTTCCAAAATTTCTAAACATTTTTTGAAATATTTAGGGGAAAAAAACACTTATGTTTTTAAAAATTAGAAATAAAACATACCAAATATGAATTTAAGTTAATACAGGGTACGAACGTCACCAAATAATTTATTTTCTAATTTTTTCGAAATGGGCAATGTAGTATTTATTATTAGCAAAAAAACACGAGCATAATTCATCTAGTTAAAAAAATATACATAATTCAAACCCATTTAAGTATCATACTCTTCTATTAAATTGTCGATTTAACCGTTTGATCTTTTAGTCCATCATATATGTCTTAACTAATTGAGGAGAGGATTATGCTCAAATAACAACATAAACCGTGCATAGTATACAGATAAAAGTGAGTGTCTTTATCTTAGTAATAGTATTGATACAATCCACTTTACAACTGTTACAAATAATTTTATTTAGATCGTTCATTTGAAAACGTGTCCGTGGTGATATCTCATACAAAAAGTTTGTATAAGATTAAGCTACAAAATATCTATTTTTTATTTATAAACTGTTAATCGAAAAAATTAATGTTTCATATGATGATCATGTTTAACTCCATCTTTATCTTGAGTGAATTATAAACTCCTGCATGTGAAGGCTCGTCCTAATTTTTGTGACCCGTTCAATAAACTCGTTAGTTTATGGATTTGACCAAATAAAAAGTTAGAAACATAATTTTCATGAGATAAATTTCATTCCTTGGAAATAGAATATTTGTGTCCATTTGATCGTGAGAAGTTACATTCATNCCTTCGTTGTTAACTAGAGAAAGAAAAAAAAAAGTATTACGAAAGTAGCCTAGACAAGTTTCATTTTAAAATCAGCTAACACTGAAGCCTTAGACTTAGAACCCGAAACTATTAAATTTTGATTTAGGTGATTAAAGAAATTGCTTGAGAAATAATTCAGTCATGAATTTGTAAGCTGCTTCGGTCGGATGGACGCTATCCCAAAACAGGTATTTTGATGAATCTTCACATGTTGGGGTTAATGCATTACATAGAGGCGCTACTTCTGCCAATCCAGTTCCACAACAACCTGTGTTCGTATGCTCAAAACCTGTGCGACCAAAAGCCCCAGGCAAAACTTAGTTGAAAATGATTCTCAGAACTCGATTTCTCTAAAATATGTACGACCTTAGATCATATAAGTTGATAAAGGTTTCTATTTTGATGGGCACCGACTTACCATACTTGTGAGGATTATTGACCATGTCGATGAGAGGGGTGTAAATGTCAGTGTACAATATTGTGCTTCCATGTAGTTGCGATTGTAGATTGCCCAACAACTTTGAAAGCTTCTGATTATAGGATATGGAGTCCGAGTTTTGATCTTCCAAACATATTCGCTTTAGAGGAGGTTGAAACGATATAGTCTCTTGAATGGGAAGACAACCAATAGGAGGGAGGCCAGCAACCACTATATTGCGACATCCAAGCTCGTAAATTTCCTGTTTAGTATGTTAGAGTTCATAAGCTTATGTGAATGAATTTGGATTATTATGCGATCAAATATTGATTAGGGTTAATAGCGTGCATATGGTTTAATTTACCTTGATGAAGCTTTGTAGTCTATCTTGGATGAAATCTTGGTAACCGCTAATATTGTATTGTAGTTTCCTTACCGGAAGGTCGTAGAAATTTTTGGTAAAGTCATTAGTTCCTGCACTAAGAATAACTAAAGCACTACCAATAATCTTCTTACTTTCATCTCCACCTACAATCTCGGTAAGTCTTTGAATATAATTCTTGAACATATCAACTTGCATCATCATAGGAATAACTTTGTATGTCATAGTAGTTAGATCATCAAACCCTGAGCCGGCTGATGCAAAACTAACTCCTGATTTCACGTCATCATTTGACAATTTTGGATCCAAAAATGGAGGAACAAGCTCCTTTATGCCCAACCTAGAAGCCACCATGTCCGGAATGAGTTTTCCATTACTGAACCTTCCAGTAGCAATATGACCGGGAAAATCTTTGCCATAGGGAGAGTAATTAGCCTTTATAATGGTGGGAATGAAGTTGTTATTTCCCGTATCTACCGTAGAATCACCGAAAATAAGAATGGCAGGAAAAGATCCAAATTTTTTTAGATCAGAAGCACTGCACAATTTGCTCGTACATAATGACCAAACTATGTGGAGTGATAGAACAACAATGAGATAATTCACTTGTGCCATTGTCGGTATTCTTCAAATTGTTTTTGATATCATCTTTGTCAATTGGTGTATGTATTAATAGGGTTTGAAAGATAATAAAAGTAAGCTCTTTATGGTTTCTACATGGAGTTATTTAGTTGTGAGCAATTTAAGGCCATTGAATGCTATATAGTTTCAAATGGTTCATTCAGTCTATTTGTCCTTTATTTTTTCTATAAAAAAAAATATAGTTTATTTGTTAATTTATATAGTTGAGATCAAGGTACCCACGACAACTACAAGAGTCGATGATAGAGAAGTTATTGAGTATCAAACTGAAAGGGGTATCAACTATAGATAGTAAGGTCGTTAATCTCAAAAAATAATATACAACAATCAATGAGATGCTATGACTAGCATGTAGCAGATTCGGTTGGACGAAGAGTTCAAATGCATCAAGGTGGACAAGAAGGTGTTTTGGGTTAGGGTAAAATGAAATTTTTGTTGGGTTAGACGTCCTAAAACTCATAGTTTGTAAACAAAAACATATTCTATTTTCAACGAAGTTTTATTGTTGTTTATTCAGTAAAGATTGTTATTGAATAAAGTGAACTTTACGATCATTAATCTAAATCCAATAAAATAAGAACACTCTTGGCTATAGTATGATTACTTGAACTATATGTAGAGACATAAGAGTGAATCAAGTTCAAGTATATAGAGTCAAAATGATCTATAGTATAAGGATAAGGCTGAGTACCTTATTCTGTGGACACTATGGATGCGGCCCACTTTTGTATATGATATAAGCAATGTGATCACTAAATTGTACATGTGGAGACATGTGAGTGGGGGCGTCCTATGCAATGAGAATTGCATAAGATCGGACCATGAAGAAAACCACTCTCACTTTATAATGTCGTTTACTGTTGAGACTGATTTTCTTTTCATTCGATAACCTAGGTAACTCAGTTTTAATCCTAAACTAACCATGAACTCCTGTTTATTCGGAATTATCCTTAGATTTGCATGGGTGAGAGTGGCTCTAGTTCGCCGACTCAGTAGGCCTCCCATTTCAGGGGTAAGACTGGGTGAATGGCTGGGGACGTGGGGTGCAAGATGGAATTCACTCCTACCCACTTTTAGGGATAGAAGAGAGGTAGTTCCCTTAAGCACTGACTCCAGGTCTTGAACAAGGGGCCCCACCCTCTCATT
>NC_036642.1:6449638-6451717 GCF_002806865.2 Cucurbita pepo subsp. pepo
CACCACCAGGCTATATATCACCGGTCACATTCAATTCGATGAAGCTCATTTTTCTGCTGTCCCTAGGTCTCTTTCCTCTTTTCATATTTCAAATTTCTTGGAGCCGCGTCTTTTACCATATTGATCCCCCTACCCCTTCTTCACTGCACATTCCTCGATCTAGCTCATCTCCATGTGATATTTGTTATGACCTTGTGGATTAGTATGTGCAAATTGATACTTCTCTTGCAGGTTCCTCTTTGTCACCCTCGGCTTATGATTCGCCCCCTATTGAACTTGCTACTGATTCTTCATCTTCTTTGGGTTTTGATCCTACGATCACACGAGCAAAAGTTTATATTTTCAAAACTCGTCATCCAACAATTTTTGATGTTTTGGGCGCATTTGGACTTCTTTTTGCTCTTCTTGCATACATTGAGCCAAGAAAATTCATATCTACTGCTAAGAATCGTGTTTGGATTGCTGCCATGGATGAGAAAATTCGAGCTTTACAATAAACGACACTTAGATTTTTGTTCTTCGCCCGCGCAACACGTGGGCTCTAAATGGGTGTTTAACACTAACTATTTGCTCGATGAATCTATTGAGCATTTCAAGACTCGTCTTGTTGCCAAAGGTTATACTCAGATTTTTTGTCTCAAATACACTCACACTTTCAGCCCTGTTGTTAAAGCTACTACTATCGGCGGTCCATGTGACGCCCTTAACCCTTCTTACCCGATTTAACCTTTCTATAACACCGAGGTTACGAAGGTACAAGCCTTCTTAGAAAAAGGAAAAGAAAAGAGGGGCTAGGATTTTTGAAAGAGGAAGCTGAAAAGTGAGATTCCAACTCAAATTTGTGGAGTTCAGGACGGTTTTTGGTCGAGAATCCTTCACGGAAGTGGCTCAAAACATGATTCTTTATAGGTCTAAACTTTTGAACTACCGAAATCGATTAATAATTGAGGAAGAACCCAAGATATTATTTATGAATTTAAGGATAGTATTTATGTTTAAATTATGACTTTTAGGTGATTGTTTATCATACCGACCAAATCTTGTGAAGAGATCCCAAAGAGAAAATGCTTGAATCCAAAAATGGTAAGAATTAAGAAACACCCTTATTTTGAATTTTGAATGAGATTATTTTTTCCACCTTGATTAAATTGCATGTTTGATTTCGCTGTTAGAAGATGTTTAAACCTTACTCTAACTCTGTTTTCACCCTATTTGCACTATTTATGAATATTGAAGTTAATGACAAATTTTAAAGTTAAAACCAACTTTTAGATATTTTTTTGCTTGAACAATTCATGACATACCCATAGTAATAGGTTTATTTTAAAAGAAAAATAGGTTCATTACAATGGATGTTAACGGGACTCCTGGGACTATAGGGTGGCAGCTACTTTGTGGTGGGCGTGGTGGTGGTGAGGGCTTGGGGCACCTTCTTGGTGGTGGGCGTGGTGGGCATGGTGGGCATGGTCGGGGTGGTGGGGGTGGCTTGGAGCAGCTACATGATGGTGGCCGTGGTGGTGGTGGTGAGGGCTTGATGCAGCTACTTGGTGGTGACTGTCATGATGAGTTGGTGCAACAACAGGGTTGCCGTGAGATTCAACAGATTCGATGGCATTGAACTTGGACTGCGTAGGCAGGTGGTGGTGATGAGGGCTTGGAGCAGCCGCATGATGATGGTGGTGGTGGTGGTGGTGAGGGCTTGGAGCAGCTACATGGTGGTGGCCATGGCGGTGGTGGTGAGGGCTTGATGCACCGTGACTGTCATGATGAGTTGGTGCAACAACAGAGTTGCCATGAGATTCGGCAGATTCGATGACATTAATCTTGGACTGTGCAGGCGCATGGTGGTGATGGTGGTGGTGGCGGCGGTGATGATGATGTAGGCCTGGAGCAGCTGCTTTGTGGTGGCTGTCGTGGTGAGTTGGTGTAGGAGCTAGGCTTTCATGAGATTCAGTAGCTTCAAAGACATTGAAACTACAATAGAAAAGAAACAAAAGCACACAAACACTTGTTTTAAGAGAAGCCATTTGAATATGATATGAACTTCTAAGCTTGAAGTGTCAACTATATATATATATA
>NC_036642.1:6453447-6486348 GCF_002806865.2 Cucurbita pepo subsp. pepo
AAAAAAAAATGAAGATTCAAGCATTACAAACCACAAACTAAATATAGAGAGAAAAATAAATAGAGAGAGGAGTAAAAGTAGAATAACTTGAAATAACTCGAAATAACTCTTATTTTAACCAAGGAAAATAAGATTTTTAATAAAAATATAATTACGGATCTATACAATTTTAAAAAATAATATAATTATAGATATATAACATTTCAAGACTTTTACGAATGGACCAACGTAAATTACAGAAATAATTTTATAGAGTTCAAACTTGAAATTGATGTCATACGCTCACATAGGTTGACTTGGATTTCAAAGGACAGAATCAGACTTTCATTAAGGATATATTCGTGACAACAACTTAAGCTAACCAGGTAAGTGGCCTTACTATCGACATGGTTATATCTGATGTTGACACGTGCCTGTGGTTCTGCACGTGTCATATATACTGATATGTGTGAATATCTGTGAATCGGTATGCTTATTTTATGTTTATGTTATGTTATAATATGTGTATTGTATGATAATAATTATGGTACGATGTGTTCAAGGATATGTTTGAGATAGGATACAGAAGAATGCACAAAACGAAATGTAACCATAGAAGTAAGATACGTTCGTGAAACGTTAAGGTCAGGTTACATACCAGAGTGCTATGGATAGGGGAGATTGATGAAAGAATATGGTTAGGATATGGATAGAAAGAGATAGGTTTGTGATCGATTGATAGAACGATAGTGTTAGGATACGTTCCTGTGATGATATGACTAAGGTACGTTCACGTAACGATATGACTGTGATAGGTATAAGAACGTTAAGGCTATGATAAGTTAGGGAACGATATGACCACAAAGTGTTTACAATATGAGATGTTTATGATACGATACATTGTGATGTGATATGTTATGTTTAGATTGTTTTGTGTGACCATTGAAGTAATTGGTGTATGAATTGCACGTTATGAAATGACATGTTAAAAGCATGGAGCGTTATGTTATGTTTTCTAAATTGTATGTATACAGCATGTTATGAATATGATATCACGATAAATGAAATGAAATGTAACCCCGTTAGGATTATGTATGATATTTAAACCGAAAAATGAGAAATGATATGTTAAGCATGAAAGATGATAGCGGGGTTATATTCATTAATGATAAAAGTAGAAATATTGGAGACCTCATGTAACGCCCCTATTTTTCTCTAACCTAATTAGCGACGTTACCTTGCACTCGTATGACAAAAGTACGAAAATTTATGTAAGACAACCTCAATAGCGACGTCATGTTCATTATTATAAGTAGTTCATATATGGGGAAAACAATAGCGACAACCTAACTAAGAAATAAATCAACATGTAACTAGGAGAAATAATTGCAATTTAACTATCATTCGAAAGAGTCCAAACAAGACGCCTACGACACTACAAGCCCTCCCTAAGACTTCCATGGCCTTCGCAGCGTTCACCGTCAGCCGTACATGGGGGCCTTGCCCTTACCTAAAAATATGGGTAGCACGTGGCTTGATTATTATATAAAATACCCAGTAAGTCGCCCCACTATTGGGGTTAAGCATACAACATACATTCAGAACACATGTCGGTCGCATACAACACACATACATAAGCACAAGTACCAAAAGAAAGAAAACGTGAGGGGGACCTGTCTTCCATTCCTTTCCATGGCCTTATGCCCTTGCTTTGTCCGGGCAGGGTGGATGCATGGTAGCTCCCCACGCATGGCCCCCGTACGTAACCATGGGCCCACCAGGCGAGTTCGCATGCAAACTCCCTGGGCCTGGCTTGGTCGGGTACGTATGACATACAATACCGGACGTCATGGAAAAGGAGGGCCTGCATGATATCATAGCGAGCATAATATCGAACGTACGCGTCCGTACCATCATTAACATAACCGGGAAGTAACCTCGTGTACATAGCACATAGCTTGCATGAGGTCCCTAAGGTTTACCTCCATGACGTTATACATACAAAAGTTTCATCCCCTCACCTTACCTCCATGACATTATACATACAAAAGTTCCATCCCCTCACCGCATTACATAACATAACTGGGTTAAACATCGAGTAAGCATATCGTAGCACATTAGTCATCACATTCATGGCATGCGGAGTTCTCATTACAATCGTGACATGTCAATCAAGCTCATGCATACAGGGTAGCAAGTCATGGCATAAATATCACATACATAAACATCACATACGTAGCATTTCACAGCAAGAAACATATAACCTAGCATACATCAACAACACACATGGTGCATGCAAGGGCCACAGTGCAGCACCATCGTACATACATAACTAACACCAACAGTAAGGTTACTTACCTCTTGTCCTTGGCCGAAGTTACTCGTGATAATCTAACGTCCACGTCTAACTACCTCCTATAACACCACAATATACACTTAGCGTCCTTTCATGAGGAAACCCAACCAAACCTTATGTCTAACTATCAAGGTAAGTTCCTATCATGATCTTTGTTTAATAATTAAGAGTTGCACTGACCTCAGATGCCTAAAATAAGGGCAGGAATGATTCCAGAAGGGTCGAAAACCTAGGAATCAGTATATTTTTCTTTTACCAAGCCGTTAGCCGAGCCGTCGAGCCAAGCCAAGCCGCGGAGCTGAAACACTGAGCCGACAAGCCGAGAAGGTCCCTGGTGGCGCACAACTCCTGGATGCAGGATGGTATCGTTGGTCTCAGGCTGGAATGGATACGTGGCCCAAAGTCAGTGTCTGACGCGGACTGCAAGGCACGGGCCGCAACAGTGGGCCGCACGTTGGCTGAGCTAGGTCACGGGTACCCGAAGAACCCGACCCATAACCCGCTGCTTTGTCTTCCTCACCCGAGAATCCCGATGAACCCTAATCGTAGAGTTCGACTGCCATTGCCGATGAGACCACTGCCTTCTGTTCGTCCTTGGCGGTGCGTCTGTCCCGCTTGTTACTAAGTACCCTGGCGTCAGTTTGCTCCTACCTAAGGACTCCCAGAAGTCTGAAGTCTCGCGACGTTTTCGATTCCTCGCCTAAACCTTTTAGCTCCTACCTCACAGGTACGACAATGACTCAAAAGGAAAAGACGGCTGCTAAGGTACCTAGGGTTTAATATGGGGACTCAAGGGATTAATACGCCCTTGTTGGCAAGGCATGCCTCACCGGAAATCTCGCGATTTCAGATGAGATTTAAGGTTTTTTTTTTCCTTTTTGAAACCCTTATCTTTACACCTCATGCATTATGTGTGCTCATGCATTTGGGGGGATGCCCCTATTACATCACGAGGGTACGGACGCGTACATCCAATGGCAGGACAACAATCGTTATGTTTTGAATAGCGCTGTCGTGACGGTTACTAGTTCTAACGAGTGTCCGGCCTAAGGAGCTCCCAAAGTATGCTCGCGTGACAAGAAAGGTGGCCCAGCGGTGTGCAAATTGATTGGTGAGTCCATACTCGCACGTATGGGCTGTGTGTAGAGTATATGGTACACGTCTAAATTACCCGTTAGGACAGTACCGTAGGAAAATAGATTGAAAGGATAGGTCCCGTCATTGCATTCGCATGTTCTTGCATTTAACCCCAATAATAGGGTCACTTATCGAGTATTTCTTTAAATACTCAAGCCATGTGCTACTACATTTTTCACGCTAAGGCAAGACATTCCTGTATGGCTGACGAAAACATCGCAACTCGAGACCATGGCACATGCATAGGATAGTGGTATTTATTTTCTTAGACTTGGGCTAGAATAGGATGTTTTTAACTTAAATGTTTATTTATTTTATTTAATCTTTTGTTGTGTCGTTTTTTTAAAGATGTTTTCGAAGCACGTAAGTCCATGGTTGTGATTTAAGATAAGGGTTACGTTTTATGGGATTTAAATGAAGTATTTCCACATTCAATGTTTATGATATTTATACAGTAGCAAACTTAAATTAAGTAGAAAATTTTGGGTCGTTACGTTCCTAGTGCTCTCAAACTAAGAAAGACTCAGAGTCAAAACAACAGAATAACCTAGAGCCCGCTTTAAGCTACCCATTTTTCGTGATATTATGCATGGATCAGCTATATCATGGCAAATTCTTCGGAAGACTTAGTTTATGATTGGATCACAAACAAATTGTTCATTAAATAAGTAAAATTAATTAATTCTCCACCTACATTCTTGGTTAGTCCATATCCATCACATTCCATATCATTAAAACAGAGGAAAATATACAATTTTATCGACCTTCAAACTTTTCATCGATAGAATGTATTATTCCCGATGACTAAATTAAAAGAAATACTGTAAATACTTGACCGGGAGAATATTAGCACGAAATTAATTAAAAATTTAAAATCTTAGTACTAGAACTAGCTAAAATACCATCCGTTTAAATTTAGATGATTCAAAAATTGTTTGAGAAGCGATGTAGTGACAAACTTATAGGCTGCTTCAGTCGGATGAATGCTATCCCAGAACATAAATTTTGATGGATCTTTACACGTTGGGATAATTACATTACATAGAGGCCCCGCTTCTACTAATCCAATTCCACAACAACCCTTCTCTATATGCTCAAAACCTGCTCAACATATGCCCCGAACCAAAAATTAGTTGAAAATGGTTCTCAAACCTTGATTTCCCATAAATATTTACGGAATTGACTTACCATATTTTTTAGGATTAATGACCATATCAATGAGAGGGGTATAAATGCCAGCATACAAAATCGTGCTTCTATGTAGTTGTGATTGTAAATTGCTGAGTAGCTTTGAAAGTTTTTGGTTGTAGTCTTTGGAATCTGAATTTTTATCCTCGAAACGTACTCGGTGGAGGGGATTTCGAAATGATATAGTCTCTTGAATGGGAAGACAACCAACCGGAGGGAGGCCAGCGACGACTGTATAACGGCATCCAAGGTGGTAAATTTCCTGTCAATTTTCAATGAGAATTATGTTTTAAAATATTAATAATGAAAACAAGACACATACTAGAAAGTTTTTAATGTTAAGATAATTTACCTCGATCAAGCTTTGTAGTCTATTCTGTATAAAACCTCGGTAACCGCTAATATTGTATTGTAGTTGTCTTGTCGGAAGGTCATAGAAATTAATGTTTAAGTTATTAGTTCCTGCACTGATAACAACCAAAGCATTACCAATAATCCTTCTGCTTTNTGAAGGTCATAGAAATTAATGTTTTAGTTATTAGTTCCTGCACTGATAACAACCAAAGCATTATCAATAATCCTTCTGCTTTGGTCCACACCCACAATCCCTTGAAGCCTTTGAATGTAATTTTTGAAAAGATCAATTTGCTTCATCACAGGAATGACATTGGATATCATAGAAGTCAAATCGTCAAACCCCGAGTCAGCCGATGCAAAACTGACACCTATTTTGACATCATCATCCGACCGTTCTGGATCCAAAAATTGAGGAACAAGCTCTTTTATGCCTAACTTAGAAGCTATCATGCCAGGGATGAGTTCATTATTCATACGGATCATGAAAGTTTAAAGCATTTGAGAGTACAAAATAAACTCAACATACAACATGCTAAGTGGTTAGAATTTTTTGAAACATTCCCTTATGTCATATGATATAAACAAGGTAAGGAGAACATTGTTGCAGATGCTTTATCACGAAGGTATGTCCTCCTCAATACTTTGAATGCTAGGTTGTTGGGTTTTGAACACATAAAGGATTTGTATCAACATGACATGTTGTTTGCTCCTTTTGTTGAATCTTGTGAAAAAGGACTCATTGTGGATAATTACTTGTTGTTAGATGGATTTTTGTTCCGAAAAGGCAAACTTTGCATACCATCTTGTTCCATACGTGAGCTACTTGTGAGGGAAGCTCATGGAGGTGGTTTAATGGCACACCATGGAGTTTCTAAAACTTATGATATGCTGTCTGAACATTTTTTTTGGCCTAAAATGAGACATGATGTTCATAAAGTTTGTGCTCGTTGCATAGCATGTAAACAAGCTAAGTCTAGGCTTCAACCACATGGTTTATACTCCCCATTACCAGTTCCTAATGGTCCTTGGATTGATATATCAATGGATTTTGTTTTAGGTTTACCTAGGACTAGGAAAGGTTATGATAGCATCTTTGTTGTGGTTGATCGATTTAGTAAAATGGCTCATTTTATTCCTTGTCACAAAACTGATGATGCAAAACATATTGCAGACCTGTTCTTTAGGGAAGTTGTACGATTGCATGGCATTCCTAAAAGCATCGTTAGTGATCGTGATGTCAAATTTTTAAGCCACTTTTGGCGTGTTTTATGGGGTAAGTTAGGAACTAAGCTCGTATATTCAACTACTTGTCATCCTCAAACGGATGGACAAACTGAAGTTGTTAACAGAACCATGACTACTATGCTTAGGGCTATTATTGATAAGAATCTTAAGACTTGGGAGGATTGTTTGCCATTTATAGAATTTGCATATAATAGGGTTGTTCATAGCACTACTAAATGCACACCTTTTGAAATTGTTTATGGCTTTAATCCTTTAACCCCCATTGACTTGTTACCTATACCGTCAAAAGAATTTGTGAATTTTGATGCAAATACCAAGGTTGAGTTTGTTCATAAATTGCACAAGCAAGTAAAAGAACAAATTGAGAAACAAAATTCCAAGGTTGCCACCCGAATTAATAAAGGACGTAAGATTGTCATCTTCAAGCCAGGAGATTGGGTTTGGGTGCATTTTCGAAAAGAAAGATTTCCTACTCAAAGAAAATCTAAGCTTTTACCACGAGGAGATGGACCTTTTCAAGTTCTTGAGCATATCAATGACAATGCTTATAAAATTGATTTACCAGGTAAGTACGGTGTTAGTACAACTTTTAATGTTGTTGATTTGAGTCCTTTTGATGTAGGTGATGACTTGGATTCGAGGACGAATCCTTCTCAAGATGGGGAGAATGATATGAACCAAGACCAAGGAATTTCCATACCTCAAGGTCCAATTACAAGAACGAGAGCCAAGAAGCTACAACAAACCTTATATAGTTATATTCAAGCTATGGTGAGCTCATCAAAGAAAATTCTAGAAGACGCTGGAGACCTCCCTTATATGTTGTGCAAAGTTGAGCTTCAAGAAAGAGATGAATTAAATGCACCTTAAGTTGCATTTAATGAACTCCGCTGAATTTATGAAACTAGTCCAAGGATGAGTCAATAAGCACATTTTATTAATTGCATTATTTAATTATAGTTTAACTATTTGTTTGTCATATTTAAGCTAGTTTTAAATATAGGAGTTAAGGTTATATTGTAACCCACATAGGTTACTATATTCCACCATTAACTAGCCATTTTAATATGGAGGTTATGTGTATTTTTCATTTACTAGCCTATTTAATTTGGGAGTTATGTATCACCTAGGTTAAGGTTGTAAAGACTATATAAATCCTTCTTTTCTTTGATTAGACATTAGATTTTTGAATTAAGAATAGAATTTCTATTTTAGCTTTCTTGAGAGACAAACTTTCTTTGCAAATTCTTGTGTTTAGAACTTGCATGTAGAGTCATTCAAGTGGTATTGATCAAACCTCTTGTGGAGTGATTCGAATCACGAGTTTAGAAACGAGTTTTCTTTACTCCTGATCTTGATCATCAAGGTAATCCGTTCCATACTATCCCTTGGGTTGATTTTCATATCACAACATGTCCCTATGATGAGATTTGTGATGAATGTTGTTTTATATGCTTTCCACTGATTTCAACTGTGTTAGAAAGGATGATGGGCTATTGCGATATGTGCTCTGGGTGATTGATGGATGGTATCTCCCCGTTGAACTTGTTTGCTTGTATGTGAGCATGATACACTACGTGTTAGCTTCAGGTGTTGGATTGTGTGTTCTCACTGTGGAGTGTGTTTACCTGCATAGAACTAGGGCATTAGAGTTAGGTTGGCTAGACGATGACCTAGGTCAGGATGTTTTCAGAAGACTGAGCACTTTAGGGTCGTAAGTGTTGGTAGAGGTTCTAGTTCCTTGTAATAGCCTACAAATAATAATAATAATAATAATAATAATAATAATAATAATATTAATAATAATAAATCATAAATAATGAAATAAATAAAGAAACCCGGGGTAGAATAACTTGAAACGAGGGATCCATTAGAAATTTGTAATGCATGCCAACAAAACTAGAAGGCAACAGAGTAAATCTTGATAAAAAAAAANACCACGAAGTAAATATAGAGAGAGAAAATAAATAGAGAAAGGAGTAAAAGTAGAATAACTTGAAATAACTCTTATTTTAACCAAGGAAAATAAGATTTTTAATAAAAATATAATTACGAATCTATAAAATTTTAAAAAATTATATAATTATAGATATATAACATTTAAAGACTTTTACGAATGGACCAACGTAAATTAGAGAAATAATTTTATAGAGTTCAAACTTTAAATTGATGTCATACGCTCACATAGGTTGACTTGGATTTCAAAGGACAGAATCAGACTTTCATTAAGGATATATTCGTGACAACAACTTAAGCTAACCAGGTAAGTGGCCTTACTATCGACATGGTTATATCTGATGTTGACACGTGCCTGTGGTTCTGCACGTGTCATATATACTGATATGTGTGAATATCTGTGAATCGGTATGCTTATTTTATGTTTATGTTATGTTATAATATGTGTATTGTATGATAATAATTATGGTACGATGTGTTCAAGGATATGTTTGAGATAGGATACGGAAGGATGCACAAAACGAAATGTAACCATAGAAGTAAGATACGTTCGTGAAACGTTAAGGTCAGATTACATACCATAGTGCTATGGATAGGGGAGATTGATGAAAGAATATGAGTTAAACATCGAGTAAGCATATCGTAGCACATTAGTCATCACATTCATGGCATGCGGAGTTCTCATTACAATCGTGACATGTCAATCAAGCTCATGCATACAGGGTAGCAAGTCATGGCATAAATATGACNACATAAACATGACATACATAAACATCACATACGTAGCATTTCACGGTAAGAAACATATAACCTAGCATACATCAACAACACACATGGTGCATGCAAGGGCCACAGTGCAGCACCATCGTACATACATAACTAACACCAACAGTAAGGTTACTTACCTCTTGGCCTTGGCCGAAGTTACTCGTGATAATCTAACGTCCACGTCTAACTACCTCCTATAACACCACAATATACACTTAGCGTCCTTTCATGAGGAAACCCAACCAAACCTTATGTCTAACTATCAAGGTAAGTTCCTATCATGATCTTTGTTTAATAATTAAGAGTTACACTAACCTCAGATGCCTAAAATAAGGGCAGGAATGACTCCAGAAGGGTCGAAAACCCAGGAATCGGTATATTTTTTTGTATACCAAGCCGTTAAGCCGAGTCGTCGAGCCAAGCCAAGCCGCGGAGCTGAAACACTGAGCCGACAAGCCGTTAACTCTTAGCCATTTCGCATGGGAAATGTGTCCCCACGTCGTACAGCCCATTAGCTGCATGGGAATGGGTTGGGTCGCGCCCCGCATAGGGGTACTATATGGGCTTAGTGTATTCAGCACACCCCTAGGCTAGATACCATGTAGTCCCAGATAACCATGCAAAGGTAGAGCCTCATAGAGAGATACCGACCATATCAGCTTGGCGTAAGGAATCTCTAGGTGTCTAATGAAAGGACGATGAACCGGTGAAACTCAAGGGGGCAAGCTCCAAGGGACTAAGATTAGAACCAGATTTTCTAGAACCGAATTAGAAAACCGTGGGAACCTGTTAAATTAGGATGCGAAGAGAGCCTACAAGTAGGTGGCTTACTGAGTATAATTTTTATACTCTTCCTTGCTATGTTTTCTTTTTTCAGTAGCACGAGACGTCGATCAAGGGCGGGCGTGATGGAGACGGGGATTGTCATAGAGGAATGGGTTGTCCCGGGGCGTCAGTCAAGTCTTTATTTTGTTTTTGCATTCTTTCGAAATTTATTTCGAAACTTTTGTTGTTGTTGAAAAACTTTATTTGAATTAAAAGATTTTCTCTATTTCATATTTAAATCACTTTGTGCATTCGTGTNAAGAAATGCTTGGAGCAACTACATGATGGTTGGCATGGTGGGCATGGTAAGGAANCTGTCTTTAGTCACGATCCATAGTAAAATATTGGGTCGTGACAAGTTTCAAATGGTTAATTCTGTTTATTTTTTTTTTCTTTTCTAAAAACAATAATATAGTTTATTTGTTAATTTATATAGTTGAGATCAATGGACCTACAACAACTACAAGAGTCGATGACAGAGAAGTTATCGAGTATAAACTGAAAGGGGTATCGACTATAGAAACTGAGAGGGGTATCAACTATAGAAACTGAGAGGTCATTAAATCTCAAAAAATAATATACAATAATCAATGAGATGTTATGACTTGCATGTAGCAGATTCGGTTGGACGAAAAGTTCAAATGTATCAAGGTGGACAAGAAGGTGTATGGGTCAGGGTAAAATGAAACTTATATTGTTTCAAATGCATAAAAGGTTTTGTTGTCTTGATCCAACCACTACTAGGCTATATATCACCAGTCACATTCAATTCGATGAAGCTCATTTTCCTGCTGTCCCTAGGTCTCTTTCCTCTTTTCATATTTCAAATTTCTTGGAGCCGCGTCTTTACCATATCGATCCCCCTACCCCTTCTTCACTGCACATTGCTCGATCTAGATCCTCTCCATGTGATATTTGTTATGACCTTGTGGATGAGTATGTGCAAATTGATACTTCTCTTGCAGGTTCCTCTTTGCCACTCTCGGCTTCTGATTCACCCTCTATTGAACTTGCTGTTGATTCCTCTTCTTCTTTGGGCTCTGATCCTACGATCACACGAGCAAAAGTTGATATTTTCAAAACTCGTTATCCAACAACTTTTGATCTTTTGGGCTCATTTGGACTTCTTTTTGCTCTTCTTGCACTCATTGAGCCAAGAGAATTCAAATCCACTGCTAAGAGTTGTGTTTGGATTGCTGCTATGGATGAGGAAATTCGAGCTTTACAACAAATGACACTTAGATTTTGGTTCTTCGCCCGTGCAACACCAACATTTTGGGCTCTAAATGGGTGTTTAACACTAAATATTTGCTCAATGGATCTGTTGAGCATTTCAAGACTCGTCTGGTTGCCAAAGGTTATACTCAGATTTCTTGTCTCAATTACACTTGCACTTTCAGTCCTATTGTTAAAGCTACTACTATCGACGGCCGTTGTGACACCTTCAACCTTTCTTACCCAATTTAGCATTTCTACAACACCGAGGCTACCAAGGTACAAGCCTTCTTAGAAAAAGGAATAGAAAAGAGGGGCTAGGATTTTTGAAAGAGGAAGTTTAAAAGTGAGATTCAAACTCAAATTTGCAGAGTTTATGACGACTTTGTTGGGAATCCTTCACGGAAGTGGCTCAAAACATGATTTTTCATAGGTCTAAACTCTTGAATTACCAAAATCTATCAATAATTGAAGAGGAACCCAAGGTATGATTTATAAATTTAAAGATAGTATTTCGATTTAAATTATGACTTGTGATTGTTTGGTTCTAAAATTGGTTCATTCTATTTTAAGAGATCATATTTACCAAATCTTGTGATGAGATCCTAGAGAGAAAATGCTTGGAATCCATAGTTGATGAAATTGCATGTTTGATTTAGTTGTTAGAAAAGGTTTAAACCTTATTTTTAACGGTGTTTTCATCATATTTGTACTATTTATGAATATTGAAGTTAATGAAAATTTTTAAAGTTAGAACGAACTTTAGATATTTTTTTGCTTGAACAGTTCATGACATGCCTGTAGGAATAGGTTTATTTTAAAAGAAAAATAAGTCCAATACAATGGAGGTTAATGGGACTTCTGGTGACTATATGTGGCAGCAACATTGTGGTGGGCATGGTAAGGGATGCTTGGAGCAGCTACATGATGGTGGGCATGGTAAGAAATGCTTGGAGCAACTACATGATGGTTGGCATGGTGGGCATGGTAAGGAATGCTTGGAGCAGCTACATGATGGTTGGCATGGTGAGCATGGTAAGGGATGCTTGGAGCAGCTACATGATGGTTGGCATGGTGGGCATGGTAAGGGATGCTTGGAGCAGCTACATGATTGTTGGCATGGTGGGCATGGTAAGGGATGCTTGGAGCAGCTACATGCTTGTTGGCATGGTGGACATGGTAAGGGATGCTTGGAGCAGCTACATGATGGTTGGCATGGTGAGGGATGCTTGGAGCAGCTACGTGATGGTGGGCATGGTGAGGGATGCTTGGAGCAGCTACATGATGGTGGGCATGGTGAGGGNCGTGCAACACCAACATTTTGGGCTCTAAATGGGTGTTTAACACTAAATATTTGCTCAATGGATCTGTTGAGCATTTCAAGACTCGTCTGGTTGCCAAAGGTTATACTCAGATTTCTTGTCTCAATTACACTTGCACTTTCAGTCCTATTGTTAAAGCTACTACTATCGACGGCCGTTGTGACACCTTCAACCTTTCTTACCCAATTTAGCATTTCTACAACACCGAGGCTACCAAGGTACAAGCCTTCTTAGAAAAAGGAATAGAAAAGAGGGGCTAGGATTTTTGAAAGAGGAAGTTTAAAAGTGAGATTCAAACTCAAATTTGCAGAGTTTATGACGACTTTGTTGGGAATCCTTCACGGAAGTGGCTCAAAACATGATTTTTCATAGGTCTAAACTCTTGAATTACCAAAATCTATCAATAATTGAAGAGGAACCCAAGGTATGATTTATAAATTTAAAGATAGTATTTCGATTTAAATTATGACTTGTGATTGTTTGGTTCTAAAATTGGTTCATTCTATTTTAAGAGATCATATTTACCAAATCTTGTGATGAGATCCTAGAGAGAAAATGCTTGGAATCCATAGTTGATGAAATTGCATGTTTGATTTAGTTGTTAGAAAAGGTTTAAACCTTATTTTTAACGGTGTTTTCATCATATTTGTACTATTTATGAATATTGAAGTTAATGAAAATTTTTAAAGTTAGAACGAACTTTAGATATTTTTTTGCTTGAACAGTTCATGACATGCCTGTAGGAATAGGTTTATTTTAAAAGAAAAATAAGTCCAATACAATGGAGGTTAATGGGACTTCTGGTGACTATATGTGGCAGCAACATTGTGGTGGGCATGGTAAGGGATGCTTGGAGCAGCTACATGATGGTGGGCATGGTAAGAAATGCTTGGAGCAACTACATGATGGTTGGCATGGTGGGCATGGTAAGGAATGCTTGGAGCAGCTACATGATGGTTGGCATGGTGAGCATGGTAAGGGATGCTTGGAGCAGCTACATGATGGTTGGCATGGTGAGGGATGCTTGGAGCAGCTACGTGATGGTGGGCATGGTGAGGGATGCTTGGAGCAGCTACATGATGGTGGGCATGGTGAGGGATGCTTGGAGCAACTACATGATGGTGGGCATGGTGAGGGATGCTTGGAGCATCTACATGATGGTGGCCGTGGTGATGGTGGCTGTGGTGAGGGCTTGATGCAGCTACTTGGTGGTGACTGCCATGATGAGTTGGTGCAACAACAGGGTTGTCATGAAATTCGGCAGATTCGATGACATTGATCTTGGACTGTGCAGGCGCATGGTGGTGATGGTGGTGGTGGCGGCGATGATGATGATGATGCGAGCCTGGAGCGACTGCTTTATGGTGGCTGTCGTGGTGAGTTGGTGCAGGAGCTAGGCTTTCATGAGATTCAGTAGCTTCAAAGACATTGAAACTACAATAGAAAAGAAACAAAAGCACACAAACACTTGTTTTAAGAGAAGCCATTTGAATATGATATGAACTTCTAAGCCTGAAATGTCATATATATATATATATAACGGTTCATAATAAATCGAAAAACATTCTAAATTGAGAGTATACTGTATAATTAAGTAAAAGTTGAATAGTCTTGTCTAGAGGGTCGTGCGCCAGTCAATTTAACTCGATTTTCATCTATATTTGGATTTTAAAATAAAGAACCAAACTCACCTTCCATAACATTCTAAATTGAGAGTATACTATATAATTAAGTAAAAGTTGAATAGTCTTGTCTAGAGGGTCGTGCCCGTCAGTTTAACTCGATTTTCATCTATATTTGGATTTTAAAATAAAGAACCAAACTCACATTCCATATATGAATTCAACAAATTTCTTAATTAAAGTTTTATATTTAATTTAAAATGTCAATTTAAGAATTTGATTCGGGAATGTTTTCAACAAATTAAAAAGAAAAATATTAAAACTGAAGGTGGAAAGAGAAAAGGTTGCCCTGGGATAATCTTTAATTTCTCTATTTTTTTTCTAATAAAATAATAATGTATAGACTTAAATGTTCATAATAAAATTTTAAAACAATATAGTAATCAACAAGGAAAAATGACTAAAAAATGGAAGAGAAAATGCACGACTAGAATACGAGTGAGACAATATGGATGAGTATGTTATGCATGATTTAAGAAATTATCAACATGTCCCTTTGATGAGATTTGTGATGAATGTTGTTTTATATGCTTTCCACTGTGTTAGAAAGGATGATGGGCTATTGTGATATGTGCTCTGGGTGATTGATGGATGCTATCTCCCCGTTGAACTTGTTTGCTTATAGGTGAGCATGATAGACTATGTGTTAGCTTCAGGTGTTTAATTGTGTGTTCTCCCTGTGGAGTGTGTTTACTTGCACAGAGCTAGGGCGTTAGAGTTAGGTTGGCTAGACGATGACCTAGGTCAGGATGTTTTCAGTAGACTAAGCACTTTAGGGTCGTGAGTGACGGTAGAGGTTCTAGTTCCTTGTACTACAAATAATAATAATAATAAATAAATAAAATATACAAATAAACAAATAGAAATAATTATTAAAAAAATAGTTAAATAATAATAATAATAAATAAATAAATAAATAAAAGAAAGAAACAACTTTTCCCCACTTCTCCCACTATCCTCTTATCCCTTCTCACAATTATCTCTCCTCAACCCATCCTTATGCCAGAAAGTAACAGCAAAAAGAAAGAAAAACAACCATCCTCAAATTTGTTTGAGGAAAAAAATGAGAATAGCTTTTAGCCAGTTGAGATTCACTAGATATTTATGTTGGAGATAGATCCAATAATAAGGTATATATTAAATCTTCATTTTCTTTTATCCTATTTCTTTTTTTAAAATCACAGCCATTTACAGTTAGATCTTTCTTAAATTATTACATTGATTTATCTTTGAGTTAGAAACTAATGGTCAATCATTTATAATTCCATTCCAGTAAATCACACGAAATTCTACTAAATCAAGTAAGATTAGTAATATTAGATTAAATTTATATCAATAGCCAAGTCCAGTTGAGATTCACTAGATATTTATAGATCCCATCAATAACCTATATATTAAATCTTCATTTTCTTTTATCCTATTTGTTTTTTTTAAATCACAGCCATTTGCAGTTAGATCTTCCTTAAATTATTACATTGATTTAGCTTTGAGTTAGAAACTAATTGTCAATCCTTTATAATTCCATTCCAGTAAATCACACGAATTCTAGTAAATCAAGTGAGATTAGTAATATTAGATTAAATTTATATCAATAGCCAAGTGAATAGATTGAAAATAGAATGGCCAAGAAAATTTGCAAATAGAAACATTGAGATAAGGAAAGATTTGGAAACAGGGATCCATTAGAAATTTGGAATACATGCAAACAAAATTAGGAGGCAATAGAGTAAATACAGAGAGTAAATACAGATAAAAAAACAAATTAAGTCATTAAAAACCACAAACTAAATATAGAGAAAAGTAAATACACAGAGCAGTAAAAGGCAGAACCATTAGAAATTTGGAATACATGCTAACAAAATTAAAAGCAACAGGGTAAATACAGATAAAAAAAAGGAAGATTCAGGAATAACTTGAAATAACTCTTATTTATTATTATTATTTTTTTATATATAATAGTAACCATGGAAAATAAGATTTTTAATAAAAATATAATTGTAGAGGTATAACGTTTCAAGATTTTTAACAATGGACTAATGTAAATTAGAGAATAATTTTATAGAGTTCAAACTTGAAACTGATGTCATGCGCTCATATAGGTTGACTTGGATTTCAAATGTAAGAATCTGACTTTCATTAAAGATATATTGGTGACAACAACTTAAGCTAACAAGGTAAGTGGCCTTACTATTGTCATGGTTATATCTGATGTTGACACATGTCTGTGGTTCAGCACGGGTCATATATACTGATATGTGTGAATTATCTGTGAATCGGTATGCTTATATTATGTTTATGTTATGTTATAGTATGTGTATTGTATGATAATAATTATGGTACGATGTGTTCAAGGATATGTTTGAGATAGTATACGGAAGAATGCACAAAACAAAATGTAACGATAGGAGTAAGATACGTTCATGAAACGTTAAGGTTAGGTTACATACCAGAGTGCTATGGATAGGGGAGATTGATGAAAGAATATGATTAGGATATGGGTAGAAAGAGATTGGTTTGTGATAGATTGATAGAATGATAGCGTTAGGATACGTTCCTGTGATGATATGACTGTGATAGGTATAAGAACGTTAAAGCTATGATAAGTTAGGGAACGATATGACCACGAAATGTTTATGGTATGACATGTTTATGATACGATATTTTGTGATGTGATATGTTATGTTTAGATTGTTTTGTGCGACCATGGATGTAATTGTTGTATGAATTGCACGTTATGAAATGACATGTTAAAAGCATGGAGCATTATGTTATGTTTTCTAAATTGTATGTATACATCATGTTATGAATGACATGATATCACGATAAATGAAATGAAATGTAACTCTGTTAGGATTATGTATGATACGTAGACCGAAAAATAAGAAATGACATGTTAAGCATGAAAGATGATAGCGGGGTTATATTCATTTATGGTAAAAGTAGAAATATTGGGGACCTCATGCATTATGTGTGCTCATGCATTTGGGGGATACCCTTATTCCATCACGAGGGTACGGACGCGTACATCCAAGGGCAGGACAACAATCGTTATGTTTTGCATAGCACTGTTGTGACGGTTATTAGTTCTAATGGGTGTCCGGCCTAAGAAGCTCCCAAAGTATGCTTGCTTGACAAGAATGGTGGTCCTATGGTGTGTGAACTGATTGTTGAGTTCATACTCGCACGTATGGGCTGTGTGTAGAGTATATGGTACACGTTCAAATTACCCGTTAGGACAGTACCGTAGGAAAATAGATTGAAAGGATAGGTCCCGTCATTACATTTGCATGTTCTTGCATTGAACCCCAATAGTGGGGTCACTCACTGAGTATTTCTTTAAATACTCAAGTCATGTGCTACTACATTTTTCAAGTTAAGGCAAGACATTCCTGTACGGCTGACGACGACATCGCAACTCGAGACCATAGCACATGCATACGATAGTGGTATTTATTTTCTTAGACTTAAGCTAGAATAGGATGTTTTTAACTTAAACATTTATTTATTTTATTTAACCTTTTGTTGTGTCATTGTTTTTAAACATGTTTTCGAAACATGTAAGTCCATGGCTGTGTTTTAAGATAAGGATTACGTTGTATGGGATTTAAATGAAGTATTTCCACATTCAATGTTTATGATATGTATACAGTAGCGACCTTAAATTAAGTAGAAAATTTGGGTCGTTACATTACTAGTGCTCCCAAACTAAAAAAGACTCAAAGAGTCAAAACAACAGAATAACCTGGAGCCCGCTTTAAGCTACCTATTTGTCATAGGAATCCATAAGTGTCCTCAACTCTCCGATATGACCAAGGCAAAGTTTACATTATAGATTACATGTTTAGGTGATCGATAGGTACATCTCCCTAGCAAAGCATGCATGAGAGAACTCATTTAGGATTACAGCACTACAGTTAGTGTAGTTTACATGTTGACCAAAGTCAAAACGTTTCCAATAGACCATTCACCCTAGGATCGTGAGCGGGGATAGGAGGTCTAGATCTAAGTGCACCTAGGAACTTTTATTAGCCTCGAGGAGCTAACCCCAAGCGTTTTGAAAACGAGAGATGAGATTCAAACTGCCTAAAAATCCCTAAGAACTTGGTTGAACTCCAAGGCAACCAAGGACGACCAAGGGTAGTTCTTCAGGCTCATAACAATGTGACAATGTCATTAAAGTTTTGCTACCTATCCACTCTTGTACTCTTTTTTTTTTTTTTTTTGTTTTTTNACCGTCGAGATAGGCACAAGCCGGATAGGGAAGGTGTGTTGAGACGACTATATGCCACACCCATATGGAAATGACCAGCGGTCTGCTGAATAAGGCTTATATGCTTAAACCTATTCGTGGGAGGGGGCGTGAGAAAACATATGTTAACCTGGCCGACACACAGGGGGTCGCTCCTCAAGGTTTAGTGACTTTATGGTCTCATAGAAGGGTCTATCACCTAACCTTCCATGGATGATGTTCAGGTTAACACCATACTGTCCCTACAGAGTATATGAGGTCGTGCTTCAATCTAAGTCATTGATCCTTCACTACGTAACAAAGTAAGCTGCCAAAGTCAAAAAATAGAAAGATTGTAGCAACTCAGCAAGACAAAGGTAACCTCTAGGTCGTAGGCAGTTGGTACGGTGTCAACAAAGCTTCCACTTCTCTTTCCACTCCTAGAACCATTGAATCAGGCCTAGACCAATTAAGGTTGTGTGACCTATAATTCAGTTGGAAATAGCTTTCAAGACTTTGTACCTAAACACAAATTTATCAACTAGCTTATTGTAACTCAACTTGAGCATCAAAACCAACCCTTACAGTTTGAAACTTACAAATGAAAAAATGTATATAAAGGGCTTGCGGAGAACTGTATTATTTTATTTTGAGGTTTTAAAATTTGTATAATAGTTAAATTATCTATTTAGTTTTAAGAAATATACTATTCTAAGTAAAATTAAACTTCAAAATAACTAGAAAAATCCTGCAAAGGTAAACACAAATTTAATGCTTAAACTTGCTTGAGAAGCCATTCAGTGATGAACTTGTAGACTACTTCAGTCGGATAGATGCCATCCCAAAATATGTATTTTAATAGATCTTCACACGTTCGGGTTAGGACACTACATAAAGGTCCTATTTCTGCCAATCCAGTTCCACAACAACCTGTGTTCGTATGCTCAAAACCTGTACAACCAAATGTCAAGATTTAGTTGAAAATGATTCTTAAAACTTGATTTCTTCAAAATATTTATGACTTAGATCCTATAAGTTAATAAATTTTTCTATTTCTACAAGCACCAACTTACCATATTGTTGAGGATTATTGATCATGTCGATGAGAGGGGTATAAATGTCAGCATACAACATTGTGCTTCCAAGTAGTTGGAGCATACAATATTGTGCTTACAGGTAGTTGGAACTATAGATTGCTCAACAACTTTGAAAGCTTCTTATTATAGGATGTGGAGTCCGAGTTTTGATCTTCAAATCATATTCGATGTAGGGGATTTTGAAACGATACACTATCTTGNCAGTTTGAAACTTACAAATGAAAAAATGTATATAAAGGGCTTGCGGAGAACTGTATTATTTTATTTTGAGGTTTTAAAATTTGTATAATAGTTAAATTATCTATTTAGTTTTAAGAAATATACTATTCTAAGTAAAATTAAACTTCAAAATAACTAGAAAAATCCTGCAAAGGTAAACACAAATTTAATGCTTAAACTTGCTTGAGAAGCCATTCAGTGATGAACTTGTAGACTACTTCAGTCGGATAGATGCCATCCCAAAATATGTATTTTAATAGATCTTCACACGTTCGGGTTAGGACACTACATAAAGGTCCTATTTCTGCCAATCCAGTTCCACAACAACCTGTGTTCGTATGCTCAAAACCTGTACAACCAAATGTCAAGATTTAGTTGAAAATGATTCTTAAAACTTGATTTCTTCAAAATATTTATGACTTAGATCCTATAAGTTAATAAATTTTTCTATTTCTACAAGCACCAACTTACCATATTGTTGAGGATTATTGATCATGTCGATGAGAGGGGTATAAATGTCAGCATACAACATTGTGCTTCCAAGTAGTTGGAGCATACAATATTGTGCTTACAGGTAGTTGGAACTATAGATTGCTCAACAACTTTGAAAGCTTCTTATTATAGGATGTGGAGTCCGAGTTTTGATCTTCAAATCATATTCGATGTAGGGGATTTTGAAACGATACACTATCTTGAATGGGAAGACAACCAATCGGAGGGAGGCCAACAACCACTATATTGCGACATCCGAGCTGGTAAATTTCTTGTTCATTTACAACCAAATAATGAAGATGGAAAGTTATAATTTGACATTTTGATTATTGTGTTAACAAACATTGATTAGGAGTAATATGGGCACACGGTGTAATTTACCTTGATGAAGCTTTGTAGTCTATTTTGTATGAAATCTTGGTAACCACTAATATTGTACTCTTGTTTCCTTGTCGGAAGGTCGTAGAAATTGATGTCCAAATCATTAGTTCCTGCACTAATAATAACCAAAGCGCTACCAATAATCTTCTAAATTTCATCCACACCCACAATCTCTCGAAGTCTTTGAATATAGTTCTTGAAAAGATCAATTTGTTTCATCACAGGAATAGCTTTGGATACCGTAGCAGTTAGATCATCAAACCCTGTGCCAGCTGATGCAAAACTGACTCCTGTTCTCACCTCATCATTCGACAATTTTCGATCCAAAAATGGAGGAACAAACTCCTTTATCTCCAATCTAGAAGCCACCATGTCAGGAATGAGTTTTCCATTACTAAACCTTCCAATAGCAGTATGACCAGGAAAATCTTTACCATATGGGGAGTAATTAGCCTTGAAATTGTGGGAATGAAGTTGTTATTTCCCGTATCTAACGGAGAATCACCGAAAATAAGAATGGCAGGAAAAGATCGACATATTTTAAGATGAGAAGCACTGCACAATTTGCTAATACATAATGACAAAATTATATGGAGTGATAAAGCAGCAATGAGATAATTCACTTGTGCCCTTGGTGGTGTTCTTCAAGTTTTTTTGTTTTTTTTTTTTTTTTTGATATCATATTTGTCGATTGGTGTATGTATTAATAGGGTTTGATAGACTTAAAAGTAAGCTCTTTATGGTTTGTGCATGGAGTTATTTAGTTGATAGCAATTTCAAGCCATTGAATGCTATGTTGTTTCAAATGGTTCATTCCGTTTATTTGTCTTTTTTTTTTCTAAAAAAAATAATATAGTTTATTTGTTAATTTATATAGTTGAGATCAAGGTACCTACAACAACTACAAGAGTCGATGACCGAAAAGTTATCTAGTATAAACTGAAAGGGGTATCGACTATAGAAACTGAAAGGGGTATTGACTATAGATTGTAAGGTCATTAATCTCAAAAAATAATATACAATAATCAATGAGATGGTATAACTTGCATGTAGCAGATTCGGTTGGACGAAAAGTTCAAATGCATCAAGGTGGACAAGAAAGTGTCTAGGTTAGAGTAAAATGAAACTTATATTGTTTCAAATGCATAAAAGGTTTTGTTGTCTTGATCAAACAACCACTAGACTATATATCACCGATCACATTCAATTCGATGAAGCTCATTTTCCTGCTGTCCCTAGGTCTCTTTCCTCTTTTCATATTTCAAATTTCTTGGAGCTGCATCTTTACCATATTGATCCCCTTACCCTTTCTTCACTGCACATTCCTCGATCTAGCTCCTCTCCATGTGATATTTGTTATGACCTTGGGGATGAGTATGTGCAAATGGATATTTCTCTTGTAGGTTCGTATTTGCCACCCTTGGCTTCTGATTTGCCCTCTATTGAACATGCTGTTGATTCCTCATCTTCTTTGGGCTCTAATCCTACAATCACACGAGCAAAAGTTGATATTTTCAAAACTCGTCATCCAACAATTTTTTATGTTTTGGGTTCATTTGAACTTATTTTTGCTCTTCTTGCATTCATCTAGCCAAGAGAATTCAAATCTACTACTAAGAATCGTGTGTGGATTGCTACCATGGATGAGAAAATTCGAGCTTTACAACAAATGAAACTTAGATTTTGGTTCTTTGCCTATGCAACAGCAACATCGTTGGCTCTAATTGGGTGTTTCACACCAAATATTTGCTTGATTGATCTGTCGAGCTTTTTAAGACTCGTCTTGTTGCAAAAGGTTATACTCAGATTCCTTGTCTCAACTACACCGACACTTTTTGTCTTGTTGTTAAAGCTACTGCTATCTGCGTTGTACTTTCTTCTGTTGTCATAAATAAATGGTTTCTTTGGTAACTTGGGTTAAAGAATGTCTTCTCAATGGCACTCTTACTCTACATTTTTATATGAAACATTCTCACTTTCCCACTCATGTCGTCTATTAAAGAAAGCCCTCTATGGCTTAAAGCAAGTTTCTCACATCTGATTTTAGCATTTCAACTCATTTCTTCTCACACTTGGTTTTTCTTGTAGTCGCGTTGACACGTCTCTTTTTGTCTTTCATCAATAGTAAAATCATATCTATTTTCTTCGTTACGTTGATGATATTATTCTTACTGGCAACAACCCATCTCTTCTCGAAAACTTTACTCGCAAGCTTCATTCTGAGTTTGCTACGAAGAATTTTTTCTCTCTCAATACTTTCTTAGTCTTGAAGCTTCACCCATTACTGATGGTCTTTTTATTAGTCAGTTAAAATATGGTTTAGATATTCTTACTCGTGCTCAGTAGAAAACCACTCCACACACATAGTTGTTTCTCAACACTTGATAGTTGACGGTTCTCCTTTCTCTTATCCAGCTCTCTATCAATCTTTTGTTGGCACACTTCATACTTAACCATTACGTGTCCAAATATTGTCCATGTTGTCAATTCTGTCTTCAATTTTTGCATGCCCTTATCGCGCAGATTACTTACTTACTCTCAAGAGTATTCTTTCCTATTGAAGGACACACTCCACTTTGGCCTTACGTTTCGTCCATCCACTGTTCGTAGCGCGCCAGTGGCTTATACGAACCATGATTACAACCTGTGGCCCGAATTAAGACAAACCCAAGTCTCGGCCCACAATCAGCGTGAAGCCCAGTAGCCATGAACCATGCCCCAAAGCCACCTACAACATCGATTGCTCAGCCGACCTCAAATGTTTGGCCTAATCGAGCCCAGTATCTTCGGCCACAACTAACGCATCGTAGGAACAAATTGAGAGCGTGACACGTGTGCACAACCTGCGTACACATCTTCTTTCCACAGTGACACATGTTGTGCATGCATACGCTGACTCCTTCGACTCAGTCGGTTCAAGTTTAGGGAGAACGTTGGCTGAAGCCAACCAAGTAAGTGACTCTACTATTGGCACGATTAGGAATTGATATTTATATAATAACATGTTCCTATGGTTCTACACGTGTTATATGCTTGACATGTGTGAAATGTTTATGAAACGATATGACTATGATATGCTTATGAATATGGTACGTTTATGAAACAATATGACTAGGATATGTTTATGAAACGATATGATTAGGATATGTTAATGAATTGATAAGACTATGATATGTTTATGAAACGATATGATTATGATATATTTATAAACGTATGACTATGATATGTTTATGAAATGATATGAAAGAATACATCCATTAATGAAACGCGTTCCCACCTTGCCAAGCTCAATTCCAGGGGGCAACTACTTTGTGTTGGCATGGTGAGGGTTGCTTGGAGCAGCAACATGATGGTGGCCGTTGTGGTGGGGAGGGCTTGATGCAGCTTACTTGGTGGTGACTGCCATGATGAGTTGGTGCAACAACAGGGTTATCGTGACATTCAACAGATTGATGACATTGAACTTGGACTGCGTAGGCATGTGGTGGTGGTGACGGTGATGGTGATGGTAAGGGCTTGGAGCAGTCACATTATAGTGGCCATGGTGGTGGTGGTGAGGGCTTGAAGCAGCTACATGATGGTGGCCATGGTGGTGGTGAGGGCTGTTATCTTTGATTGAGCAATTCGCCTGGTGAGAAATACTCTCGAAGAAAAATTGCGGAAGAATTTGTTGAGAGAAGAAAGAACAGAAAAGCAGAAGGGAAAAACAGAAAGAGGAAGAGTACCGAAGATTTGGGATTTGACTTTGCTGAAGACACGGTGCAAATGTTTCTCATTTAATTTGGCTATTTAAAATAAATTACATTCTAAAATTGGCGGAAGTGACCAACAAATCTTGCGCCTAAAGTTGGCCCCAGCTAAAAATACGCTCTTCTCCATTATAAATAAAGGTAGCCTTATTTTAGATGGCCTAAAATAAAAATTAAACTGAGTTTAAGAAAAATGTGAATAACCTACATAAAGAAAAACCATAGCTTTTTATCAAATAATCTCTTCCTCAAAGATGTGGTATATCTACCTTATTATTCGAACTCCGATCTTCGAGAGTAGTTCCTCAAATTTTACCCGCGCCAAGTACTTGGTGAAAATGTCGTCAAGCTGTTCCTCTGTTCAAATGAAGTCAATCTTGATAAGCCCAAGATCTGCACACTCCCAGATGTAATGGAACCTGATATCTATGTGCTTGCTCCTGTCGTGCAAAACTGAATTTTTTATCATGCAGATCGTAGCTTTGTTGTCCACGTACAACATTGGTGGACCGCCTTCTCTTCCAATGAGTTCTTCCATCAGCCGAGCAAGGCAGACCCCCTGTGTGGCTGCTGTCGAAGTGGCGATGTACTTGGTTTGGCAAGAAGACAACACAACTACCTTTTGTTTAGTTGATTGCTAGCAGATCGCGCCGCCTGAGAGGAAGTAAATCATCCCGCTGGTGCTCTTACAATCATCAACGTCACCCACCATGTCACTCAAACTGTAGCCGACCAGCTCAAGCTTCTCCTTTCCTTTTCTTGCACAGTATCTCACACCCCAGCGTCTGGTTCCAGCCACCTAGCACAGGATGCACTTGACAGCCACAAGATGCTCCTCCCCAGGTGCTTCCATAAACCTACTCACGTATCCAGCGGAATAAGCAAGGGCAGGACGTGTGTTTACAAGATAGCGCAGGCTCTCGACAATGCTGCTGTAATTGGTGACGTCAACTACCGTCGTAGTGCCGACCTTCCTTAACTAGAGTCGGGCCTCCATTGGCGTCCTTGTAGGGTTACTGTCCGCTAGCCCAGCTGTGTTCAGCAGCTTCTTCGCGTATGCACTTTGGCAGATGGTGATCCCGGCAATACTCTGTTGCACATTGATGCCAAGTAGCAGCTAAGCACTGAGATCGCTCATCTTGGAGTTCTTTGACATCTCCGTCTTGAATCTTTCAAGAATATTCATCTCCCCTCCAGTGATTATGATGTCGTCGACGTACACTCTCACAATCAGTCGCTGCTCGCCAAGCCCGTGCATGTACATGCCATGCTCAGAGGCACAACGCTTGAACTTCAGCGACAGCAGGGTATTGTCGAGCTTCGCGTTCCAGGCTCGTGGTGCTTGCCGAAGCCCGTAGAGTACCTTATGCAAGCACAGTACCTTATCAGAGTTGTCGTTGTCCATAAAGCCAGGTGGTTGTCGGACGTAGACGGTCTCTTTAAGCTCTCCGTTAAGGAAAGCGGACTTCACGTACATGTGGTGGACCTCCCAAGAGCAATGTGCCGCGATTTCCAGCAACAGGTAGACGGATTCCAACCTTGCCACCGGCGCGAATACATCTTCAAAATCTGCACCATGCTTCTGGTCGTAACCCTTCGCCACCAGACGAGCCTTGTGCTTCACAACTTCTCCCTCTTCATTCTGCTTTAATTTGAACACCCATTTGAGCCCCCCTATGGCTCGGTGTCCTGATGGCATGTCCTCCTAACTCCACGTCTTGTTCTCAATGATGGCCGCCAGCTCTTCCGACGTTGCCTTCAACCAGCACGAGTTCCTTTCTGCTTCAATGAAAGAGTTCGGTTCATCCGCACTTATGGCATGCAGTTCGGCCACTTCTTCTTTGAGCTCGCGCACCGCCAGTCCTTGTGGTTCACCTCCTCCCAGTAGGTCTTCAATCCTCCGGTACCTAGCCGCAAGACCATCATCGTGATCAGCATCCAGCGCCGAGTCTGCAGTACGTGGTGTTGCGAACTCCACTGGTTTAGAGGGTGTAGTAGGAGTTGTGGTCGGCGTAGGCGTGCTCGGTGACGAGGTACTCCACCATGAATTCATTTGAGTTTTGGTCCACCTCGGTCACGTCGTTTCACCGTCATAGGTGTTCTTGTCGAAGACGACGTTGCGCGACACGTGAGCTCGTCGCCCCGCAGGATCATAGACACGTGATGAATGTTGTGTTATATGTTTTCTACTGTGTTAGAAAGGAGGATGGGCTATTGCGTTATGTGCTCTGGGTGATTGATGGATGTTGTCTCCCTGTCGAACTTGTTTGCTTGTATGTGAGCATGATACACAATGTGTTAGCTTCAGGTGTTTGATTGTGTGTTCTCCTTGTGGAGTGTGTTTACCTGCACAGAGCTAGGGCGTTCGAGTTAGGTTGGCTAGACGATGACTTAGGTCATGATTTTTTAAGTACACTGAGCACTTTAGGGTCGTGAGTGACGGTAGAGGGTCT
Source organism: Cucurbita pepo subsp. pepo (assembly GCF_002806865.2). Lineage (NCBI taxonomy): Eukaryota > Viridiplantae > Streptophyta > Magnoliopsida > Cucurbitales > Cucurbitaceae > Cucurbita > Cucurbita pepo. The sequence continues at coordinate 6,480,097 of NC_036642.1, forward strand.
AGTTCCTAGTGCTCCCAAACTAAGAAAGACTCAAAGAGTCAAAACGAAGTAACCTGGTAGAGCATGCATGATAGAACTCAATTAGGATTACGGCGCTACAGTTAGTGCAGTTTACATGTTGACCTGAGTCAAAACGTTTTCAGTAGAGCATTCACTCTATGATCGTGAGCGGGGATAGGAGGTTTAGATCTGAGTGAACCTAGGAACTTGGATTAGCCTCGAGGAGCTAACCCCAAGCATTTTGAAAATGAGAGATCAGATTTAAACTGCCTAGAAACCCCTAAGAACCTAGTTGACCTTAATGGCAACCAAGGACGACCAAGGGTAGTTCTTCAGGCTCATAACAATGTGACAATGTCATTAACGTTTTGCTACCTATCCATTCCCGTATTGTTTTTTTCGAGATTTTACTCCGGTACTCGCACCGTCGAGATAGGCACAGGCTGGATAGGGAAGGTGCATTGCGATGACTATGTGTCACACCCATATGGAAATGACCAGTGGTCTCCTGAATAAGGCTTATATGCTTAAACCTATTTGTGACAGGGGGCGTGAGATCACATATGTTGACCCTGTAGTTGGACGACATATAAGGGGTCGCTCCCTCAAGGTTTAGAGACTTTATGGTCTCATGGAAGGGTCTACCACCTAACCTTCCATGGACGATGTTTAGATTAACACCATACTGTCCATACAGAGTATACGAGGTCGCGCTTCAATCCAAGTCACTAATCCTTTACTACGTAACAAAGTAAGCTACTAGGGTCAAAGAATAGAAAGATTGTAGCAACTCACCAAGACAAAGATAGCCTCCAGGTCGTTAGCCGTTGGTATGGTGTCAACAAAGCTTCTACCTCTCTTTCTACTCCCACGACCATTGAGCTAGGCCTAGACCAATTAAAGTTGGGTGACCTATAATTCAGTTGAAAATAGATTTGAAGACTTAGTACCTTAACACAAATTTATCAACTCTAGTCAATCCTTACCGATGTTTGAAAATATAATTGAAACTTACAAGCGAAAAATATGAAATACTTGGCATACTTGAATCGTGAATAAGGGTATTTAATGCCTTAAAAAAATCTAGCAGAAAAGTTAGGAAGGTGTCTCCTAAGCAATTGAATTTTACCTAATTGTACGCTCATAGTAGAGAAATGAAGGTGAATATACGGGGATGACTTGTGGCTAGGGGTGAAAGGTCAATCAAAATCGCATAGAGTTGTTTTGTAAGAGAATTCTCTATTTACTTCATTCATTAGTGATTTCAAACCCATGTTTGTCGGTTTGGTATACATATAGATGTGGAGAACTTTATTATTTTACTTTGTTATTTTGAGGTTTTACAATTTTTATAATAGTTAAATTACCTATTTAGTCTTAAGAAATACACTATTCTAAGCAAAATTAAACTTCAAAATAATTAGGAAAATCTTGCAAAGGTAAAGACGAATTCAATGCTTAAACTTTTCGAGCATGATCAGAAAAATTGTTTGAGAAGCGATTCAGTGATGGACTTGTAGACTGATTCAGTCGGATGGATGCTATCCCAAAATATGTACTTTGATGGATCTTCACACGTTGGGGTTAGGGCATTACATAGAGGTCCTGCTTCTGCCAATCCAGTTCCACAACAACCTGTGTTCGTATGCTCAAAACCTATACAACCAAATGCCCCAAACAAAATTTAGTTAAAAACAATTCTTAAAACTTGATTTCCTCAAAATATTTATGACGTTAGATCTTTTAAGTTGATAAATTTTTCTATTTCAATTGGTACCAACTTACCATATTGGCGAGGATTATTGATCATGTCGATGAGAGGGGTGTAAATGTCAGCATACAACATTGTGCTTCCAGGTAGCTGCGGTTGTAGATTGCTCAACAACTTTGAAAGCTTCTGATTATAGGATTTGGAGTCCGAGTTTTGATCTTCCAAACATATTCGATGTAGGGGATTTTCAAATGATACAGTCTCTTGAATGGGAAGACAACCAACCGGAGGGAGGCCAGCAACCACTATATTGCGACATCCGAGCTGGTAAATTTCCTGTTCATTTTCAATCAAATAATGAAGATGAAAAGTTACATTTTAACATTTTGATTATTGTGTTAACAAACATTGATTATGATAAATATGGGCACACGGTATAATTTACCTTGATAAAGCTTTGTAGTCTATTCAGTATGAAATCTTGGTAACCGCTAATATTGTACTGTAGTTTCCTTGTGGGAATGTCGTAGAAATTGATGTTCAAATCATTAGTTCCTGCAGAAATAATAACCAAAGCGCTACCAATAATCTTCTTACTTTCATCCACGCCCACAATCCTTTGAAGCCTTTTAGTGTAGTTCTTGAAAAGATCAATTTGCTTCATCACAGGAATAACTTTGGATATTGTAGCAGTTAGATCATCAAACCCTGTGCCAGCAGATGCAAAACTAACTCCTGTTTTCACGTCATCATTCGACAATTTTGGATCCAAAAATGGAGGAACAAGCTCCTTTATCCCCAATCTAGAAGCTACCATGTCCGGAATGAGTTTTCCATTACTAAACCTTCCAGTAGCCATATGACCAGGAAAATCTTTGCCATATGGAGAGTAATTTGCCTTGAAAATTGTGGAAATGAAGTTGTTATTTCCAGTATCTACAGTAGAATCACCGAAAATAAGAATGGCAGGAAAAGATCTTGAAATTTTAAGATCAGAAGCACTGCACAATTTGCTAATACATAATGACAAAATTATGTGGAGTGATAGAGCACCAATGAGATAATTCACTCGTGCCATTGGTGGTGTTCTTCAAGTTTTTTTTTTTTTCATATCATATTTGTCAATTGGTTTATGTATTAATAGGGTTTGATAGACTTAAAAGTAAGCTCTTTATGGTTTGTGCATGGAGTAATTTAGTTGCGAGCAATTTCAGGCCATTGAATGCTATGTTGTTTCAAATGGTTCATTCCGTTTATTTGTCTTTTTTTTTTTTCTAAAAAAAATAATATAGTTTATTTGTTAATTTATATAGTTGAGATCAAGGTACCTACAACAACTACAAGAGTCGATGACCGAAAAGTTATCTAGTATAAACTGAAAGGGGTATCGACTATAGAAACTGAAAGGGGTATTGACTATAGACTGTAAAATAATTAAATCTCAAAAAATAATATACAATAATCAATGAGATGGTATGACTTGCATGTTGCAGATTCGAATGGACGAAAAGTTCAAATGCATCAAGGTGGACAAGAAGGTGTCTAGGTTAGAGTAAAATGAAACTTATATTGTTTCAAATGCATGAAAGGTTTTGTTGTCTAGATCAAACCACCACTAGGCTATATATCACCGATCACATTCAATTCGATGAAGCTCATTTTTCTGCTGTCCCTAGGTCACTTTCCTCTTTTCATATTTCAAATTTCTTGGAGCTGCGTCTTTACCATATTGATCCCCCTACCCCTTCTACACTGCATATTCCTCGATCTAGCTCCTCTCCATGTGATATTTGTTATGACCTAGGGGATGAGTATGTGCAAATTGATACTTCTCTTGCAGGTTTCCCTTTGCCACCCTTGGTTCTGATTCGCCCTATATTGAACATGCTATTGATTCCTCATCTTCTTTGGGCTCTGATCCTACAATCACACGAGCAAAAGTTGATATTTTCAAAACTCGTCATCCAACAATTTTTTNACGTGTTATATGCTTGACATGTGTGAAATGTTTATGAAACGATATGACTATGATATGCTTATGAATATGGTACGTTTATGAAACAATATGACTAGGATATGTTTATGAAACGATATGATTAGGATATGTTAATGAATTGATAAGACTATGATATGTTTATGAAACGATATGATTATGATATATTTATAAACGTATGACTATGATATGTTTATGAAATGATATGAAAGAATGCATCCATTAATGAAACGCGTTCCCACCTTGCCAAGCTCAATTCCAGTGGGCAACTACTTTGTGTTGGCATGGTGAGGGTTGCTTGGAGCAGCAACATGATGGTGGCCGTTGTGGTGGGGAGGGCTTGATGCAGCTTACTTGGTGGTGACTGCCATGATGAGTTGGTGCAACAACAGGGTTATCGTGACATTCAACAGATTGATGACATTGAACTTGGACTGCGTAGGCATGTGGTGGTGGTGACGGTGATGGTAAGGGCTTGGAGCAGTCACATTATAGTGGCCATGGTGGTGGTGGTGAGGGTGGTGAGGGCTTGAAGCAGCTACATGATGGTGCCATGGTGGTGGTGAGGGCTGTTATCTTTGATTGAGCAATTCGCCTGGTGAGAAATACTCACGAAGAAAAATTGCGGAAGAATTTGTTGAGAGAAGAAAGAACAGAAAAGCGGAAGAGAATAACAGAAAGAGGGAGAGTACCGAAGATTTAGGATTTGACTTTGCTGAACACATGGTGCAAATGTTTCTCATTTAATTTGACTATTTAAAACAAATTACATTCTAAAATTGGCGGAAGTGACCAACAAATCTTGCGCCTAAAGTTGGTCCCAGCTAAAAATACGCTCTTTTCCATTATAAATAAAGGTAGCGTTATTTCAGATGGCCTAAAATAAAAATTAAACTGAGTTTAACAAAAAATGTGAATAACCTAAATAAAGAAAAATCATAGCTTTTTATCAAATAATCTCTCCCTTAAAGATGTGGTATATCTACCTTATTATTCGAACTCCGATCTTTGAGAGTAGTTCCTCAAATTTTACCCGCGCCAAGTACTTGGTGAAAATGTCGTCAAGCTGCTCCTCTGTTCGGATGAAGTCAATCTTGATAAGCCCAAGATCTGCACACTCCCGGATGTAATGGAACCTGATATNAGCCCAAGATCTGCACACTCCCAGATGTAATGGAACCTGATATCTATGTGCTTGCTCCGGTCGTGCAAAACTGAATTTTTTATCATGCAGATCGTAGCTTTGTTGTCCACGTACAACATTGGTGGACCGCCTTCTCTTCCAATAAGTTCTTCCATCAGCCGAGCAAGGCAGACCCCCCTGTGTGGCTACTGTCGAAGCGGCGATGTACTTGGTTTCGCAAGAAGACAACACAACTACATTTTGTTTAGTTGATTGCTAGCAGATCGCGCCGCCTGAGAGGAAGTAAATCATCCCGCTGGTGCTCTTACAATCATCAACGTCACCCACCATGTCACTCAAACTGTAGCCGACCAGCTCAAGCTTCTCCTTTCCTTTCCTTGCACAGTATCTCACACCCCAGCGTCTGGTTCCAGCCACCTAGCACAGGATGCACTTGACAACCACAAGATGCTCCTCCCCAGGTGCTTCCATAAACCTACTCACGTATCCAGTGGAATAAGCAAGGTCAGGACGTGTGTTTATAAGATAGCGCAGGCTCTCGACAATGCTGCTGTAATTGGTGACGTCAACTACCGTCGTAGTGCCGGCCTTCCTTAACTAGAGTCGGGCCTCCATTGGCGTCCTTGTAGGGTTACTGTCCGCTAGCCCAGCTGTGTTCAGCAGCTTCTTCGCGTATGCATTTTGGTAGATGGTGATCTCGGCAATACTCTGTTGCACATTGATGCCAAGTAGCAGCTAAGCACGGAGATCGCTCATCTTGGAGTTCTTTGACATCTCCGTCTTGAATCTTCCAAGAATATTCATCTCCCCTCTAGTGATTATGAGGTCGTCGACGTACACTCTCACAATCAACCACTGCTCGCCGTGCCCGTGCATGTACATGCCATGCTCAAAGGCACAGCGCTTGAACTTCAGCGACAGCAGGGTATTGTCGAGCTTCGCGTTCCATGCTCGTGGTGCTTGCCGAAGCCCGTAGAGTACCTTATGCAAGCACAGTACCTTATCAGAGTTGTCGTTGTCCATAAAGCCAGGTGGTTGTCGGACGTAGACGGTCTCCTTAAGCTCTCCGTTAAGGAAAGCGGACTTCACGTACATGTGGTGGACCTCCCAAGAGCAATGTGCCGCGATTTCCAGCAACAGGTAGACGGATTCCAACCTTGCCACCGGCGCGAATACATCTTCAAAATCTGCACCATGCTTCTGGTCGTAACCCTTCGCCACCAGACGAGCCTTGTGCTTCACAACTTCTCCCTCTTCATTCTGCTTTAATTTGAACACCCATTTGAGCCCCCCTATGGCTCGGTGTCCTGATGGCATGTCCTCCTAACTCCACGTCTTGTTCTCAATGATGGCCGCCAGCTCTTCCGACGTTGCCTTCAACCAGCACGAGTTCCTTTCTGCTTC
>NC_036642.1:6486872-6496973 GCF_002806865.2 Cucurbita pepo subsp. pepo
CCTTGTGCTTCACAACTTCTCCCTCTTCATTCTGCTTTAATTTGAACACCCATTTGAGCCCCCCTATGGCTCGGTGTTCTGATGGCATGTCCTCCTAACTCCACGTCTTGTTCTCAATGATGGCCGCCAGCTCTTCCGACGTTGCCTTCAACCAGCACGAGTTCCTTTCTGCTTCAATGAAAGAGTTCGGTTCATCCGCACTTATGGCATGCAGTTTGGCCACTTCTTCTTTGAGCTCGCGCACCGCCAGTCCTTGTGGTTCACCTCCTCCCAATAGGTCTTCAATCCTCCGGTACCTAGCCGCAAGACCATCATCGTGATCAGCATCCAGCGCCGAGTCCGCAGTACGTGGTGTTGCGAACTCCACTGGTTTAGAGGGTGTAGTAGGAGTTGTGGTCGGCGTAGGCGTGCTCGGTGACGAGGTACTCCACCATGAATTCATTTGAGTTTTGGTCCACCTCGGTCACGTCGTTTCACCGTCATAGGTGTTCTTGTCGAAGACGACGTTGCGCGACACGTGAGCTCGTCGCCCCGCAGGATCATAGACACGTGATGAATGTTGTGTTATATGTTTTCTACTGTGTTAGAAAAGAGTTTTGGTCCACCTCGGTCACGTCGTTTCACCGTCATAGTTGTTCTTGTCGAAGACGACGTTGCGCGACACGTGAGCTCGTCGCCCCGCAGGATCATAGAGCCTGTAAGCTTTGCTCTCAAGTTTGTAGCCGATGAAGACGACCTTTAGCCCATGGAATTGAGCTTGGCAAGGTGGGAACGCGTGATCTTCNTGTTTCACCGTCATAGTTGTTCTTGTCGAAGACGACGTTGCGCGACACGTGAGCTCATCGCCCCGCAGGATCATAGAGCCTGTAAGCTTTGCTCTCGAGTTTGTAGCCGATGAAGACGACCTTTAGCCCATGGAATTGAGCTTGGCAAGGTGGGAACGCGTGATCTTCATGTATGCGATGTAGCCGAACACTCGGAGATGATGTACCGCTAGATTCTTGTTGTACCAGGTCTCGTGTCACGTCTTCCCGTCAAAGCTTTGCGTTGGCGACCGATTGAGGAGGTAGATGACCGTCATGACCACCTCTTCCTAGAACCTCCCGGACATCCCGACCGTCATCAGTAGTGACCTTGTTGTCCCGATGATGGTCTGATTNGATTCTTGTTGTACCAGGTCTCGTGTCACGTCTTCCCGTCAAAGCAATACGTTGGCGACCGATTGAGGAGGTAGATGACCGTCATGACCACCTCTTCCTAGAACCTCCCGGACATCCCGACCGTCATCAGTAGTGACCTTGTTGTCCCGATGATGGTCTGATTTTAGCACTCCACCACCTTGTTCTTCTGGGGGGGAGTAGGGCGTCGTTAGGTGCAGCTGCATGTCAACCTCGTCGCAGTACTTACCAAAGCTTGCCGAGGTGAATTCTTCACCTCGGTCCGTGCGCAGTACTCGCATCTTCTTCCCGCATTTTGCCACCACTCGTGCTTGAATGCGCTGAATCGCCTTAGACGGAAAAGGGGTGCGCCTCTGCTTGTCGATGAGACACTCGTCGCACAACCTGTCCACGCATTCGATTGCCGGCAAACTGTACACCATCTCCTCCTTGTGTAGTTTATGTAGAGCAAGAAAGCTCAGGGGCCTGTACCTTGCGTGCCACCACCAAGATACTTCTTCGGTCCTAGCCGAGAGGCTGACCGGCAGCTCTATCTCCAACTCCAGAATGTAGAGGCGGTTTTTCATGCGCCAAACTTGCGTGAGCAGCCGACCTCATCGAGTTGACCCAGGCTCACAAGGTTAGCCTTGAGCCTCGGGATAAAGTAGATGCAAGTCAGCTTGCGGTGCTCGCCTCCCTTGCTGACGAAAAGGATGGTGTCGCGCCCTTCAATCTCGACGACGGTGTCGTCGCTGAATTTCACCGTCCCGCAAACTTTCACCGATTTGAGCAAACACTCGCTCCTCCTTCAGCTGAATCGGCTTCTGAGCGGGAGCCTTTGTCACATCCAGCTGGAGCTCTTTCTCAGAATCTATCGACACCTCACCGACAACGAACACTCACTCCTCCTCGGCTTAAAAAACATTGAAGCTAGATTGGCTCAGTGGTGAGTGGTGGTGGCAGCGGCGGCGGTAATGATGGTGATGATGATGATGTGGGCTTGGAGCGGCTGCTTTGTGGTGGCCGTCGTGGTGAGTTGGTGCAGGAGCTAGGCTTCCATGAGATTCGGAAGCATCGAAGACATTGAAACTAAAATAGAAAAGAAACACAAGCACACAAACACTTATTCTAAGAAAAGCCATTTAAATATGATATGAACTTCTAAGCTTGAAGTATCGTATATAAAGGTTGGTAATGAATTGAAAAACATTCTAAATTGAGAGTACATTAATTAAGTAAAAGTTGAATAGCCTTGTCTAGAGGGTCAGTCAATTTAACTGTATTTTCATCTAAATTTGGATTTTAAAACAAAGAACCAAACTCACTTTCCATATATGAATTCAACAAATTTCTTAATTAAAGTTTTATATTTAATTTAAAATGACAATTTTAGAATTTGATTCCCCAATGTTTTCTTCCAACAAATTAAAGAGAAAAATATTAAGAACGGGAGGTGGAAAGAGAAAAGGTTATGTGGGATAATCTTTAATTTCTCTATTTTTTGGTAATAAATTTACAATGTATAGACTTAAATATTCATAATAAAATTTTAAAACAATATAGTAATCAACAGGGAAAAATGACTAAAATATGGAAGAGAATATGCACGACTATAAAATACGAGTGAGACAATATGGATAAGTATGTTATGCGTGATTTAAGAAATTACCAATATGTCCCTATGATGAGATTTGTGATAATCGTTGTTTTATATGTTTTCTACTGTGTTACAAAGAAGGATGGGCTATTGTGATATGTGCTATGGATGATTGATGGATGTTATCTCCCCGTTGAACTTGTTTGCTTGTATATGAGCATGATACACTTTGTGTTAGCTTCAGGTGTTTGATTGTGTGTTTTCCTTGTGGAGTGTGCTTACCTGCACAGAGCTAGGGCGTAGAGTAGGTTGGCTAGACGATGACCTAGGTCAGGATGTTTTCAGTAGACTGAGCACTTTAGGGTCGTGAGTGATGGTAGAGGATCTAGTTCCTAGTGCTCACAAACTAAGAAACACTCAAAGAGTGAAAAGAGAGTAACCTGGAGCCAGCAACCCGCTTTAAGCTACCTATTTTGTCCTAGGAATCCAATAAATGTCCTCAACTCTTAGATATGACCAAGGCAAAGTTTACATTACAGATTACATGTTTAGGTGATCGATAGGTATATCTACCTAGCAAAACATGCATGAGAGAACTCAATTAGGATTACGACGCTACAATTAGTGCAGTTTACATGTTGACCTAAGTCAAAACGTTTCCAATAGACCATTCACTCTCGGATCGTGAGTGGGGATAGGAGGTCTAGATCTGAGTGCACCTAGGAACTTGGATTAGCCTCGAGGAGCTAACCCCAAGCGTTTTGAAAACGAGAGATGAGATTTAAACTGCCTTGAAACACCTAAGAACCTAGTTGACCTCCATGGCAACCAAGGACTACCAAGGTAGTTCTTCAGGCTCATAACAGTGACACAGTGTCATTAACGTTTTGCTTCCTATCCATTCCCGTATTCTTTTTTTCGAGATTTTACTCCGGTACTCGCACCGTCAAGATAGGCACAGGGCGGATAGGTAATGTGTGTTGAGATGACTATGTGCTACACCCATATGGAAATGACCAGCGGTCTCCTGAATAAGGCCTATATGCTTAAACCTGTTCGTGAGAGGGGGCGTGAGATCACATATGTTAACCTAGTAGCTAGCCGACACACAGGGGGTCGCTTCCTCAAAGTTTAGTGACTTTATAGTCTCATGGAAGGGTCTACCACCTAACCTTGCATGGATGATGTTCAAATTAACACCATACTGTTCCTACAAAGTATACGAGGTCGCACTTCAATCCAAGTCATTGATCCTTCACTACATTACTAAGTAAGCTGCCAAGGTCAAGGAATAGAAAGATTGTAGCAACTCAGCAAGACAAAGGTAGGCTCGAGGTTATTAGCCGTTGGTACGGTGTCAACAAAGCTTCCAATTCTCTTTCCACTCATAGGACCATTGAGCCAGGCCTAGACCCATTAAGGTTGTGTGACCTATAATTAAGTTGAAAATAGATTTCAAAACTTAGTACCTAAATACAAATTTATCAATTCTAACTTTTGTAACTCAACTTGAGCATCACAAACAAACCCTTACCGTTTGAAAATATAATTGAAACTTACAAATGAAAATAGGTATATGAATAAGGAGCTTGGGGAGAACTTTATTATTTTATTTTGAGGTTTTAAAATTTTTATAATAGTTAAATTACCTGTTTAAACTTAAGAAATACACTATTCTAAGTAAAATTAAACTTCAAAATAACTAGGAAAATCTTCTAAAGGTAAAGACAAATTCAATGCTTAATTTTTTCGAGCATGATCAGAAAAATTGCTTGAGAAGCGATTCAGTTATGAACTTGTAGACTACTTCAGTCGGATGGATGCCATCCCAAAATATGTATTTTGATGGATCTTCACACGTTGGGGTTAGGGCATATCATAGAGGTCCTGCTTCAGCCAATCCAGTTCCACAACAACCTGTGTTCGAATGCTCAAAACCTGTACAACACAATGCCTCGATTTAGTTGAAAATGATTCTTAAAACTTGATTTCCTCAAAATATTTATGACGTAGATCCTCTAAGTTGATAAATTTTCTATTTCAATTGGCACCAACTTACCATATTGGTGAGGATTATTGATCATGTCGATGAGAGGGGTGTAAATGTCAGCGTACAACATTGTGCTTCCACGTAGTTGCGGTTGTAGATTGCTCAACAACTTTGAAAGCTTCTGATTATAGGATTTGGAGTCCAAGTTTTGATCTTCCAAACATGTTCGGGGATTTTGAAACGATACAGTCTCTTGAATGGGAAGACAACCAACCGGAGGGAGGCCAGNAAGTTTTGATCTTCCAAACATGTTCGGGGATTTTGAAACGATACAGTCTCTTGAATGGGAAGACAACCAACCGGAGGGAGGCCAGCAACCACTATACTGCGACATCCAAGCTGATAAATTTCCAGTTCATTTACAATCAAATAATGAAGATGAAAAGTTATAATTTGACATTTTGATTATTGTGTTAACAATGATTATGATTAATATGGGCACACGATATAATTTACCTTGATAAAGATTTGTAGTCTATTCTGTATGAAATCTTGGTAACCACTAATATTGTACTGTAGTTTCCTTGTGGGAAGGTCGTAGAAATTGATGTTCAAATCATTAGTTCCTGCACTAATAATAACCAAAGCGCTATCAATAATCTTCTTACTTTCATCCACACCCACAATCCCTCAAAGCCTTTGAATATAGTTCTTGAAAAGATCAATTTGCTTCATCACAGGAATAGCTTTGGATACCGTAGCAGTTAGATCATCAAACCCTGTGCCAGCAGATGCAAAACTGACTCCTGTTCTCACCTCATCATTCGACAATTTTGGATCCAAGAATGGAGGAACAAGCTCCTTTATCCCCAATCTAGAAGCCACCATGTCAGGAATGAGTTTTCCATTACTAAACCTTCCAGTAGCAGTATGACCAGGAAAATCTTTACCATATGGGGAGTAATTAGCCTTGAAAATTGTGGGAATGAAGTTGTTATTTCCCGTATCTACAGTAGAATCACCGAAAATAAGAATGGCAGGAAAAGATTGAAAAATTTTAAGATCAGAAGCACTGCACAATTTGCTAATACATAATGACAAAATTATGTGGAGTGATAGAGAAGCAATGAGATAATTCACTCGTGCCATTGGTGGTGTTCTTCAAGTTTCTTTTTGATATCATATTTGTCAATTGGTGTATGTATTAATAGGGTTTGATAGACTTAAAAGTAAGCTCTTTATGGTTTGTGCATGGAGTTATTTAGTTGCGAGCAATTTAAGGCCATTGAATGCTATGTTGTTTCAAATGGTTCATTCGGTTTATTTGTCTTTTTTTTTTTTAAAAAAAATAATATAGTTTATTTGTTAATTTATATAGTTGAGATCAAGGTACCTACAACAACTACAAGAGTCGATGACCGAAAAGTTATCTAGTATAAACTAAAAGGGGTATCGACTATAGAAACTGAAAGGTCATTAAATCTCAAAAAATAATATACAATAATCAATGAGATGCTATGATTTGCATGTAGCAGTTGGACGAAAAGTTCAAATGCATCAAGGTGGACAAGAAGGTGTCTAGGTTAGAGTAAAATGAAACTTATATTGTTTCAAATGCATAAAAGGTTTTGTTGTCTTGATCAAACCACCACTAGGCTATATATCACCGATCACATTCAATTCGATGAAGCTCATTTTTCTGCTGTCCCTAGGTCACTTTCCTCTTTTCATATTTCAAATTTCTTGGAGCTGCGTCTTTACCATATTGATCCCCCTACCCCTTCTACACTGCATATTCCTCGATCTAGCTCCTCTCCATGTGATATTTGTTATGACCTAGGGGATGAGTATGTGCAAATTGATACTTCTCTTGCAGGTTTCCCTTTGCCACCCTTGGTTCTGATTCGCCCTATATTGAACATGCTATTGATTCCTCATCTTCTTTGGGCTCTGATCCTACAATCACACGAGCAAAAGTTGATATTTTCAAAACTCGTCATCCAACAATTTTTTATGTTTTGGGCTCATTTGAACTTCTTTTTGCTCTTCTTGCATTCATCGAGCCAAGAGAATTCAAATCTACTACTAAGAATCGTGTTTGGTTTGCTGCCATGGATTAGGAAATTCGAGCTTTACAACAAATGAAACTTAGATTTTGGTTCTTCGCCTATGCAACAGCAACATCGTGGGCTCTAAATGGGTGTTTCACACTAAATATTTGCTTGATGGATCTGTCGAGATTTTCAAGACTCGTCTTGTTGCACAAGGTTATACTCAGATTGCTTGTCTCAACTACACTGACACTTTCAGTCTTGTTGTTAAAGCTACTGCTATCTGTGTTGTACTTTCTTTTGTTGTCATAAATAAATGGTTTCTTTGGTAACTTGGTGTCAAGAATGTCTACTCAATGGCACTCTTACTCTTACGGTACATTTTTATATGAAACATTCTTATGGGTATATTGATTCTCACTTTCCCACTCATGTCGTCTATTAAAGAAATCCCTCTATGGCTTAAAGCAAGTTCCTCCCACCTGATTTTAGCGTTTCAACTCATTTCTTCTCACACTTGGTTTTTCTTGTAGTCGTGTTGACACGTCTCTTTTTGTCTTTCATCAACAGTCAAATCTTATCTATTTTCTTCGTTACTTTGATGACATTATTTTTACTGGCAACAACCGATCTCTTCTTGACAACTTTATTCGCAAGCTTCATTTTGAGTTTACTACAAAGAATTTTTGCTCTCTCAATTACTTTCTTAGTCTTGAAGCTTCACCATTACTTATGGTCTTTTTATTAGTCAGTTAAAATATGGTTTAGATATTCTTACTCGTACTTGTAGAAAACCACTCCACACCCATAATTGTTTCTCAACACTGGATAGTTGACGGTTATCCTTTCTCGTATCCAGCTCTCTATCAATCTTAATTAAAGTTTTATATATGATTTAAAATGTCAATTTAAGAATTTGATTCATGAATGTTTTGGTTCAACAAATTAAAAAGAAAAATATTATGAACCGAAGGTGGAAAGAGAAAAGGTTGCGTGGGATATTCTTTAATGACTCTATTTTTTCTAATAAAATAATAATGTATAGACTTAAATGTTCATAATAAAATTTTAAAACAATACAGTAATCAACAAGGAAAAATAGATAACATGAATTTAAATAAAATAAATCAATGGTCCGACTAAAATATGGAAGAGAATATGCACGACTAAAATACAACTGAGACAATATGGATGATTATGTTATGCATGATTTAAGAAATTACCAATATGTCCCTATGATGAGATTTGTGATGAATGTTGTGTTATATGTTTTCTACTGTGTTAGAAAGGAGGATGGGCTATTGCGATATGTGCTCTGGGTGATTGATGGATGTTTTCTCCCTGTCGAACTTGTTTGCTTGTATGTGAGCATGATACACAGTGTGTTAGCTTCAGGTGTTTGATTGTGTGTTCTCCTTGTGGAGTGTGTTTACCTGCACAGAGCTAGGGCGTTCGAGTTAGGTTGGCTAGACGATGACTTAGGTCATGATTTTTTAAGTACACTGAGCACTTTAGGGTCGTGAGTGACGGTAGAGGGTCTAGTTCCTAGTGCTCCCAAACTAAGAAAGACTCAAAGAGTCAAAACGAAGTAACCTGGTAGAGCATGCATGATAGAACTCAATTAGGATTACGGCGCTACAGTTAGTGCAGTTTACATGTTGACCTGAGTCAAAACGTTTTCAGTAGAGCATTCACTCTATGATCGTGAGCGGGGATAGGAGGTTTAGATCTGAGTGAACCTAGGAACTTGGATTAGCCTCGAGGAGCTAACCCCAAGCATTTTGAAAACGAGATATCAGATTTAAACTGCCTAGAAACCCCTAAGAACCTAGTTGACCTCCATGGCAACCAAGGACTACCAAGGTAGTTCTTCAGGCTCATAACAGTGACACAGTGTCATTAACGTTTTGCTACCTATCCATTCCCATATTGTTTTTTTCGAGATTTTACTCCGGTACTCGCACCGTCGAGATAGGCACAGGCTGGATAGGGAAGGTGCATTGAGATGACTATGTGTCACACCCATATGGAAATGACCAGTGGTCTCCTGAATAAGGCTTATATGCTTAAACCTGTTTGTGACAGGGGGCGTGAGATCACATATGTTAACCCAGTAGTTGGACGACACACAAGGGGTCGCTCCCTCAAGGTTTAGAGACTTTATGGTCTCATGGAAGGGTCTACCACCTAACCTTCCATGGACGATGTTTAGATTAACACCATACTGTCCATACAGAGTATACGAGGTCGCGCTTCAATCCAAGTCACTAATCCTTTACTACGTAACAAAGTAAGCTACTAGGGTCAAAGAATAGAAAGATTGCAGCAACTCAGCAAGACAAAGATAGCCTCCAGGTCGTTAGCCGTTGGTACGGTGTCAACAAAGCTTCCACCTCTCTTTCTACTCCCAGGACCATTGAGCTAGGCCTAGACCAATTAAAGTTGGGTGACCTATAATTCAGTTGAAAATAGATTTCAAGACTTAGTACCTAAACACAAATTTATCAACTCTAGTCAATCCTTACCGTTTGAAAATATAATTGAAACTTACAAGTGAAAAATATGAAATACTTGGCATACTTGAATCGTGAATAAGGGTATTTTATGCCTTAAAAAAAATCTAGCAGAAAAGTTAGGAAGGTGTCTCCTAAGCAATTGAATTTTACCTAATTGTACGCTCATAGTAGAGAAATGAAGGTGAATATACGGGGATGACTTGTGGCTAGGGGTGAAAGGTCAATCAAAATCGCATAGAGTTGTTTTGTAAGAGAATTCTCTATTTACTTCATTCATTAGTGATTTCAAACCCATGTTTGTCGGTTTGGTATACATATAGATGTGGAGAACTTTATTATTTTACTTTGTTATTTTGAGGTTTTACAATTTTTATAATAGTTAAATTACCTATTTAGTCTTAAGAAATACACTATTCTAAGCAAAATTAAACTTCAAAATAATTAGGAAAATCTTGCAAAGGTAAAGACGAATTCAATGCTTAAACTTTTCGAGCATGATCAGAAAAATTGTTTGAGAAGCGATTCAGTGATGGACTTGTAGACTGATTCAGTCGGATGGATGCTATCCCAAAATATGTACTTTGATGGATCTTCACACGTTGGGGTTAGGGCATTACATAGAGGTCCTGCTTCTGCCAATCCAGTTCCACAACAACCTGTGTTCGTATGCTCAAAACCTATACAACCAAATGCCCCAAACAAAATTTAGTTAAAAACAATTCTTAAAACTTGATTTCCTCAAAATATTTATGACGTTAGATCTTTTAAGTTGATAAATTTTTCTATTTCA
>NC_036642.1:6497387-6572952 GCF_002806865.2 Cucurbita pepo subsp. pepo
TTTCTTTTTGATATCATATTTGTCAATTGGTGTATGTATTAATAGGGTTTGAAAGACATAACTTAGGTTTCTACATGGAGTTATTTAGTTTCGAGTAATTTAAGGCCATTCAATATATGTTTCAAATGGTTCTTTCGGTTTCTTTCTTTTTATTTTAAATAATAATAATAATAATATAGTTTTATCATTATTTGTTAAGTATATTACAATTGCAGTTACAATATCTTTTTTTAAAAAAAACTTGTAACGGACAAAATAAAATTTTAATGCATTCATTTATTGGTTGTCGGACGATAATACAAAATATATGTTACAAAAAAAAATTAATACAAAACAAAATGGGACGTGGATACAATTACAGAATAAAATACAAAAGGTTCAAACATAAAGACAACTGACACTTCGAAATGTTCCCTTTTGTAATTGCACAGCTCTTGAACGCTCCTTCATCTCGACTAGTAGCATTAGGACACTTGAAAAAGAAAGGAAACGGGGATGTGAATATAAATATGCTCAATAAGCAATCTAGATATATAGCTCTTGTTGTTCACAGACATGAGTAGCTACCTTAGCTAGCTTATGTAGCGGTAATTAGTATCCAAAGTTGAAGCGTTACCGCAAAGGACTCGATACTAAGTGGAGACAACACGGTGAATTCTAGCCTCCTCGTCATTCATGGGAGGTTAGCTGACGAACCCATCCCATAAACCAGTTAGTCGCCCCAAATTGGGGGGCACGACTCCTTAGTACGTGTCAGCTCCAATGGCTACCCGTATGATCAATGCTCCAATGGAATTTCCATTATGGGTCAGTTCAGGTGGGCAATTCAGGTCTCAGGCGCTAGACTGATCGAATGCAAGCGACAGGTTGGGTCGGGTTGCTCCAAGCCAACAACCCATCGACATGCATCTCCTCTTAGGCCAACCGCACACGCATTGTTGTGACTCCAACACATGTCCCTCAAGCTATGCAATGCATACCTTCGCTCATTTGTTCGTCTTCTTCGAATGTTCAGTAGACAAGTTTTCTAGATTTCATCATAATTTTCACAATTAGTGTCAAGAACAATGTTTTTACCGTTTTTCGAGGTTCTATAGAACTCTATATGCGATCATAATAGAATGCTAGCTTTTGGTTATTACTCGATTCTTGACAGATTTAAAAACAAAAGCCTATAATGGTTCTCTCAAAGCCACTAAGTGTTTCTTGTGAATCCGATAAAAGATAAGAGTTTTCTTCCAAAATTCACGAGTATTTTTTTTATTTTTACGTTTAAATATTTTTAAAACAAATACAAAATATAGATTTTTTAAAAAAATTAATTTAGCCTTTATATAGAAACTCATCTATATAGCAATCTCAATAATGGAAAAATAATTCAATTCCAGCTCATTTTATTTTATAATCATTTCATTTTTTTATTTTAAAAATTGTGACTATTTTTTTATTTATCATTATAATACAATAAATATTTAAATTCTTAATCAAATTCAAAAAAAAAAACAAAAAAGTTATTGATTTCTAATGGATTGAAAATCTTCGATTAGAAGGTTAACGACACGAACACGAACGTGTACCGAGCAAAGATTGTGAGTATCAAAAGCTTGATGTGTGGAGACATGAAGCAAAGTTATAAAATTATATATATACTCCAAAACAAAGGAAGGGGTTGGTTTGATCTACAATACCACTCGAGGGTCAACATAATATCTCATTGCCTTACCTACTCAACGATTTTCTTGCATTTTCAATGCTCCACAAAATATCTTTTTGCACTGACACATCTTGTAACGGTCCAAGTCCAACGCTAGTAGATATTGTCCTCTCTAAGCTTTTCCCTCCTTAACTGATGTGGGATCTCACAGTTCACCCTCCTTCGGGACCCAGCGTCCTCACTAATACTTGTTCCTTTCTCCAATCGATGTGGGACCTCCTATCTATCTCCCGTTGGGACTCAGCCTCCTCGCTAGTACATGCAGGATCTTACACAAGGAAACTCTATTTGTTTTAGACAAACAAAAACGATTTGATTCATAAGTGGAGATTCGAATATCTAACGTTTAGTACAAATGGTATAATACGTTAAATCTTGGGGTGGTTGGGCTCTCGCCATCTCCTACCATCTGGGGGCTCCAAGGCGAGGGATTGGTTCATATTCTTTTGGAAGTTCATATAAGAAATAGTTAAAAGATGATGGAGAAAGTGTAATGAATGCCACACGGTTTGGGAAGTAGGTCTGTTCGTGAAATGAGAATGGGACATTAAGGTACATTTGGATCAGAAGGACCATTCCATTCCACCGATATGTATATATATCTATGATCTTACCAACCATCCCATCAAACCCAAACCCCACAAACCCACATGCCCCAACCCTACCTATACAACCATTTTCATACTTCCCTCATCTTATCTCTTTCTTTGGCTCGGCGTCTTCGTTCTATTATAAATTTGGTCGGTACGATTTTATTTATTCTAAGAAGTTCTTGTGGTAGGGACGAGACTATTTACGAGAACTATATCAAATCATAAACATAAGTTTGGATACTTAGATTACTTGAAATTCTAATATTTTTAGCTCAACGAAACTTGAATTTATGAAGCTATATCCACCTTGAGTTTGCTATGGATAAAAAAAAGAACGTGGGTAGATGATAGACGCTCAAGAGTGACCATCTATCTAAAATTTAATATCTTACAATAAATATCTAAATTTAGAGGTGTTCGTATGACTCGAGAACCTGATTAACTTGGACAATACAACTCAAACTATAAACGTTGGGTTGAGTTATATTTTACAATAAAAAAAACTAGATTTTGTATGTCTGTTACATATGGTTGTCACCCTCAGTTGTAAAACATGTCTATTAGGGAGAGGTTTTCACACCCTTACATAAGGAATGTTTCGTTCCACTCTCTGGATGTGGAATCTCACCGATTTTATTTAGTTTGGGTTGGGTTGAATTTTTGGAAAATCAAAAATTGAATCGTCACCAGTTGACATTTTTTTTAGTTGGGTCAACCCAACTAACCCAATCAACATCAAAATAAGGTTACTTCCTAACTCAAACCCTACTTTTAATATTATTACAAAAATCAAGAATATTTAATGTTTGTAACCGATTTTAGCGATGGGTTCTGATAGTGCCCAAAAATCCAACCAAACCCAAACTGAAAATAGAGGATTAGGTTGTGAGCTCTATTCGAAGATAAGTTTGGTGTTATTGACCTACACTCGTAAAGACAAGTTGGGTAATAACACCAAGATCGGTGCTCTAGATCACTTGAGAGGTTGTGAAAGAAAATACGAACATCTTGAATATGTCACCTTTGAGCTTGGTGAGAAATTTGAAGATGCTTATAACGTATTCTTGATATTGGATGATCGAGAAGAGTTTGCCAACCACAATTCTCGGTCTAGTAGAGGCCTAGTAAAATGATTGAGAATATCGGTAGTCAATTCAAGATCCAGATTAAGATAGGTTACTCGAATCACCAAGCTAACCAACCTGAAATTTCAAGTTGGTCCAAAAGATTTTTCCAACCCAACCTAACCCGTGTACACCCCTAACTAAATTTAACAAAATTAAGCGATTATCTCGTAAAAATTGTCGAAATACGTGCAAGTGAGCTCACACACTCAGAATTGTTTATGCAATAATAGATGCATTGAATGTTGAATGAGATGGGGGAAATGTGAATATAATAAGAGTAAATGGCCAGCTATATTGAATTAAAGATTGAAAACTACAAAACATCTTCATCAATCCCTACAAACTGAGAATTAAATTAGAGCTTCACAAGAACAAGTACCACGGCAATGCATGGTTGGCCTCAATCATACACTCACATACTACCATTTCTTTAATTAATAATCAATAATCAATGTTGTTGTGATTAAGAAATTGATTAAGGGGGGGTTTTCCCAGCTTGGCTTTGGTGTAATGACAGTCTTCCCTCACGTTCTTCAATTATAATGCAAATGATTCCATCTTTGTTTAGATTCAATCTGCCTGTTTCTTACAACAATTAGTTTAGGAATCTTTTCAATGTGCCCAACCCTCGTGCGTTGCCCATTGCTATGCCCTATAATTCTTTGTCCCATACTTGTACAATTAACTTACTTCAATTCATCTTCCTTTGATTTTTCGGTTGGATTTCGGATGTGGGTTTCGGTTTTGTTTTAGCATGGTTATGAGTTCGACTGATGCCATGGTATTGTCGAGGTTGTCTATCAAAGTGTACCGTGGGGGAACCGAGTTAGGAGGAGGAATCGTTGGCAATTATGCAACGATGTCGAATCATGTTGCCTCATTCGCACGAGTGTTGAATTCAGCGTTGGTTTAGGTAAATTGGAGACAAAAAGAAAGCATTCCTTATAAGTGTGTGGAAGTCTCTCTCTCTAGTAGATGCGTTTTAAAACTATGAGGCTGACGGCGATATGTAACAGATCAAACCGGACAATATCTGTTAGCAGTGGGTTTGGACTGTTATAGATTTGTTTCAGTTAGACAAGTCTAATTTATATGCTAGGGTGTTTTTTAAGATATTGTCAAGTATCGGTAATTTAGGACCTTTTACATGTGTTGGAACGCTGTGATATGACCTTATGATAATTACCTATTAATGGGTCAGAATTGTATGGCCATTTTGTGATTTTGACTGGTGACCACCACTCTTCTACGTGCATGAAAGTTTACTAATATTAAACAGTTTTCGGTCCCCCTTTGCGATATTTTTCTTTTGTGTGCGCATATCTAATCTCAAAGTTAAGGCAAGCGCATGGGCATGCAAGGTTATACTACGGGAAGGGACTATTAGTTATGATAGTAAATTGTCCTCGTGTTTTAACGGTACATCTATACTATTTCACTTATTACTATGAATCGTCGTAGATCCTTTATGTTATTTGTTTGCAAACTCGCGACACTCGTTTAGATTAAAAAGGGTACCGAGTACAAAATTTTAATAAATTTATATTAAAAAAGTTTTGATGGTACATAAAATTTTATAAATAGAGACCAATAATAAATAGGTGAGGGATTCTTTTATTAAAAAAGTTGTTTGTTGGAGATTAGGACATGGTCGGTGCCTCTAAAATGAGGTCCATTCGTGCATGTCCCACGAAGCTTCGTCCCCTCAAAGGAGCTTAGTGGAGCTTAACTTATATAATTTCATACAAACAGACACAAAAATACGTGGATTTGCAGCCCCCATTCACCCAACATACTTAACCAAACCCCCATAATCAACCCTTTAGGGTTCCTAAAATGCCCCGAAAAGCTCGCATCTCGACTCATAATCAATCGCTTTTAGCCCAAAAATTCATTCCCTTTGTTTCATTTACGACCGGACGTGACATTGTCATGTTATTTATTCAATGTGCTATTTTATAATAATTTCATTGGTCTTATCCCGTATACTTTATGTATATTAATTATTCAGCATGATTAAATCTCGTCACATTTGTGGGGCCTCTATATAAGCCTTAAAATAATGCATATATATATATATAATATTATGTGCCATGAATTCAAATACAAGGTAAGATCATAGCTTAATTAATAATTAAAAAAGTTGACCTTAATTAAGAGTCACATAATCACGTTGAGTGAATTTAATGATTGTGTATGGTTTACGACTTAGCTTAATTAAAACTTAAAATTAGTGGTTGCCATAATAATAATAATAATAATAATAATAATAATAATAATAATAATAATAATAATAATAATAATGTTTTGGTTATTAATATGAATTTTCTCATGGCCCTGCCCTAGGCCAGCTGCCCAATAATTTTAGGGATACCCTATCACCGTTGCCAAACAGCCCCACCACGGAAACAAATTATTTTTCAAATACAAACAAAAGGCCACAAGAATTGCGATTTACTCCAAAGGGCAATCTCGTAACTTCACATCCACGACTTGTTGTTTTGTTCGTACGAGTAATTTTGGGGTTCTTTATATATCCCTTTGAATCCTTCCTTCTTCTTCCTCCATTCATAAAAATTCAAACTTTTTAGAGATAAAGTTGAAATTTTAATTTTTTTTTTTTTTTTTGGGGAAATGGGTAACAGTTTAAGGTGCTGTTTGGCTTGTGTTCTTCCTTGTGGAGCTCTAGATTTGATCCGGATCGTCCATTTGAGCGGCCATGTGGAGGAAATTGCCCATCCCATCACCGCCGGCGAGGTTCTCAAAGCCAACCCAAATCATGTTCTTAGTAAGCCTTCTTCACAAGGAGTCGTTCGCCGGATTCTCATTCTCTCCCCGGAATCAGAGCTCAAAAGGGGTAGTATTTATTTCTTGATTCCGGCCACTTCCTTGCCGGAGAAGAAAAAAAACGGCGGCAACACCTTCAAAAATTCGTCAAAAAAAACCAAAAACTCTACCGCCGCCGTCCCCGTTGACACAACCTCCTACCTCTCCGATATTGTCTCCGACAAGAAACCGTCGCGGCGGGACCGCCGCGGCGGCAGCCGCGTCGTTGTATGGCGGCCGCATTTAGAGAGCATCTCTGAAGACTAAAATCATATAATTCACATCAAAACAAATTATTTTCCCGGCGGCCGGATCTGATTTTCCGCCGGCGATTGGGAAACAAATCGGAGCCGTAATTCGGATTTTTTTTTTTTTTTTTCAGTTTTTGTTCCGAGCTGTGAAATCTTGAAGAAAAAAAAAATTACTCGGAATTTTTTTTTTTTTCCATTCGTTTTGAAGAGGTAAAAAAAAAAATCAGTTAATTATCTCATGGGTAATTTGACGAAGGCCATGAGATAAAAAAAAAAAAAAAACGTTTGGGAATTGTATTTACTGTGTCTCGAGAAATTGTAAATTGGTTATATAGTTATTTCTATTTTGTTTATTTATTTATTTTAAATATTAGTGACAAAATTAAAATTCATAATTTACGGCAATATAATTAACATTTACAGTTAATTTGTAATTAGGGTAAAATCCAATTCAATGATTGGATAATTCTTTTGACTTTTTGATTCCTAATTTAAATCCAATAAATTAAATAAATAAATATTTTTCTTTCAATCATTGATGAGCTGGCATTAATTAAATTATTTTCTTTAATACTGTTTAATCTTCCCACTGACACATTATGTATATTATAAAATGAATTTGTCATTATTATGTTAAAAAAAATCTATAATTTATTTAATTATATGAAAATTAGTTTTATTATATATTTAAATTTTAATAACTATGAAATAATACATTGGCTCGAGTTTTTATCTTACATTGAAAAAATAAAAATATTATTTTTAAATTAAAAATGAATTAAATTACTAAATTAAAATTAAATATAGTTAAATTATTTAATTAGTTGCAGTAACCAAGATATTTGATTCTTTCATCTCAGTTAGGGTTTAATTAAGTTTAAAATTTAAGATTAAGTTATTAACCTAGATATTTGATGAAGAACAAAGGCACTAAATTATTAAAGAACTTACCATATAGTATAATATTAATTAAAATAATAGATTGATACATATAAGCTGCAAAACCAGCTGGCAAATATGTATATATAAAAGCATATTATAAATTTATAAATTGGTGTTCTCACTCTCACATGGATTCCCCCTTTTTTTTTTCTTCTCCTATAGTTTCAAACATTATAATAATACACAAGTTTATGGTTTAATTAATGTTTCTTAATACCAAGTGATTTGTCTTCTTCATTATAATCAACTTTGATGGAAGAGATTAATGAATCTCTTTGTAACTATTAACTATTAAGCTATCAAATTGTATTTTATTTATAAAATCACGAGTTTGCATAAGTGGGGCGTGAAATTGGATGAGAGATGCCCACTGGATAGGGACGGAGAAGATTTTTTATAAGTGTGTGGAAACTTCTCCCTAGTAGACGCGTTTTAAAATCGTGTGGTTGACGGCGATACGTAATGAGTCAAAGTGAACAATATCTACTAGTGGTGGGTTTGGGCTGTTACAAATGGTATCAGAGCCCGTCACTAGATGGTGAGAGGTAGTAGTCGAGTAGGGCTAGACTCTCTCCATAGTAGATGCGTTTTAAAATCGTGAGGCTTGTGACAATACGTAACAGGCCAAAGTGAACAATATCTACTAGTGGTGGGTATGAGCTGTTACAAATGGTATTAGAGTCAGTCACTGAAGCAGGGTTAGACCCTCTCCATAATAGATACGTTTTAAAACCGTGAGGCTGACGGCGATAGATAATAGACCAAAACGAACAATATCTACTAGTGGTGGGTTTTGGCTGTTACAAATGGTATCATAATCAGTCACGGGATGGTGCGAGACATTTGTTGGAGTAGGGCTAGACCCTCTCCATAATAGACGTGTATTAAAACCGTGAGGTTAACGACAAGACATAACGGGCCAAAGTAGACATATCTACTAGTGGTGGGTTTGGACCGTTACACTTTCAATCTACAAAATTTCTCATTTATTCTTGCAGTGATTAGGATAGGAAAGTTGCAGTGTTCGAGTTCCCGCGAAATTTTTTATGCTAAAATCTCAAATTTCAATATTATTACATAGTAGTCCACACACATATAAAGCGAGTGGGTGGAGCGGATGCAGGGTCGAGAATGGAAAAAATAATCTCATCCCCATTTAACTAATACGAAAAAATCTCTTTTTTAACTCGGCCCTTCATTTCTTATAAGAAGGGAAATTTTTCACTCGTTTCGAGATGGATCACATCACATAGGCTTAGCCCTAACCCTTAGGTAAATCTAAACTATGCATGCATGTGAGTGTTGCAGAAGCTGAATGTTGAGAAGAGTTGATGATTGAGAAGAGTGCACATGCAATGTTGAATGGAAATAATAAAGAAATAAGAGAGGCATTGATGAGGTGAAAGAGGATCTGAGTTCATAGATCATAGTTTCCGGCGGAGAAATTGGGAGACTCTTCCACTTTATCCATATTCTTCATGTTTTTCCACAAACAAAACAGGACCACATGATCAATAATAGTCATAAAAAGAATATATGATGGCCTCATTCACGGGTTCGTGGGTATTGAAGAGAAGTCGAGCTTAAGTAAGCTAAGGATAACGAGTAGACAAGAGTGTTAAAGATAGGCTTGTTGAAGGGTCGGGTAGGGCTTTGGGCCTTAACCTCAAAAATTGGGGTTTTGAAAGGAATTTGGATATGTGTTTATGGAGTTAAGTCTGTCTATATAAAATATGAATGTTCGTCAAATTTAGTGTCAATCGGACATTGGATGGATGCTTCACGACACCTTATGCCCGTTCGCTAAAATCACGTCTACTCAAGAGCATTCCACCCCTGGGCCCTGTCAGCTCTCCACCACCCTTGGGCCTTGTGGCCTAAACAAGCTATCCTATGTCATATGTGTGTGTCACAATGAGAGCGGGTGTTCCAAGACGAGTGTTTTGGGTGACTTCCTTTGAAATTGGTCTTTCAAGGACAGTATTGAGAGTCACATGAGTGCTGGTATTGTGCTCTTCTCGCGTGTCGGAGGTAGGATTATACACCCGTTATCCGAAATGATATTCGTAAATGACATGGCATGGGCACGAAAGGGTCAATGCCTTGATAGAACCCGGATGGATGGATGGATGGATGTTCGAGATGTCTCGATGATTATAACGACACATGGGCCCGTTC
The DNA here is from genome assembly GCF_002806865.2 of Cucurbita pepo subsp. pepo. Taxonomy (NCBI): domain Eukaryota; kingdom Viridiplantae; phylum Streptophyta; class Magnoliopsida; order Cucurbitales; family Cucurbitaceae; genus Cucurbita; species Cucurbita pepo. The sequence continues at coordinate 6,507,019 of NC_036642.1, forward strand.
TCAATGGCATGAACGAGTGAGTTGCGATGGTCGATGACACCCATTGACTTAGGATAACATCAAGATTATACGGACCATGTTAATTGGGAATCAACATGAGATGATGGGAAGCAACGTTACATTAAGAGACCTTAGCCCCGAGTACAGGCAAGGTCAAGCGGAATGACTCAGCCTAGTGTAGAGACAAATCGATTGTGTCGCAAATGATTGAACATGCACGCGTAGACGATGTGTGTGGCCGAACAAGCTTGGACTCCTCCCGAATGATGTTCAGTTGACGAAGACAAATCTCGCCTAAGGTCTGACGAAGCCACAAAATCAGGCGAAAAATGAATATGGAGCTTAAATTTCCTTAAAGCTAGTCATGAGTGTGTCAAGATCACAATGCGGCGCAGTTGAAAAAGTACAACCTTGACATAAAGCATAGTTGAATCACACGAAGCTACAATGAAGAAATTTTAAGAAGCTTGTCATAGAGAGAAAATTCATCCTCTTATATGGGAACGAATCTAAAACAGCCCAATGAAAATTCAAAGATAACATTTATTCTATGACTATTGTTCAGTTATGATACTAGAACGAACCCAGAAGAGTCCTATAAAGTTCATTTATATGTTCATGCTTCGGTATAACTAGATTGCTACCTTATAGTTACGGTAACATATAGCTTAAAATATCATTGCTCTAACGTCGCTAATGGTAACGTTTTAGCACACGCATTCACAATATCACACAAATCTACCACTACACAGCAAAATCGACAAATGTAGCAACAAAGGTCAACGTCGTTAAAGATAACATTTTAGCGACACGCATTCATATCATTTTTTATTAAGATTTATACATTTAATCAAACAAATTAGACGTTTGAATTTAAACTCGAACACGGTCTTAATACAAATCATTAACGTGTAAGCATATATTTGTAAGTATATCTTAACTAAACATGTCAATTTTATCGATCTAAGTTAATTAATTAAACTATAAACATAAACCTACTTTCATGAGTGTACCACCTAGGAACACTCTTTTATCAGTCTAACAACGATCGGAAAATCTCATCGGCGGCCTCTTCTTTGGTCCTCCACAGCATGTTAGAGAATCCATCATCACCACCAGAAATCTCGGAACTCGGCCATACGTCGCCGGCGCCGTTTGATGCATGACCGTTGTCATTGCCATGATTATTGGATACTGGTCTGCTACCTCCGCCGCGGGCTGCCGGAATTTCATGGTTATGCTTGCCTTCGTAGGTAGTGATGACGGCCTTTAAATCGTGGGACGCCCTCTCTATGTGCTTTCTCACTCCACAGCCTGCGTACGTGCACTTGTAGTAGCTCCTAAGTTCATCAATATAGCTTTTGATCAACTTTAAAATTATAAACTTGTATGATTAAATCATTTAATCATACTTAGTGATAATATTTGTTAAAACCCAAATCATTTATAAAATCAAATAAATTATATATAAAATAAAATGAACAATAAATAGATACAAGATATTTATCCATCTCGACAAATTTGATACCTATGGTTCATAATGGTAAACTGTAGTGAAAGCTTAATATCGATATTCGTTTATAATAAAGGGTAAAATACGATAATTATGATATATCGTAATAGAATCTTCAATCATGATCATACAAAATATTCGCCTATAATAAATTATCAAATATGTTGGAGCATGCGGAGGGGGCGCGGAGGGAGGTGGGGTGTGCCGGCACGCGCTAGAGTGTTCCACCCACCACCGCACCGCCGCCGTCAACCGCCCTCAGCCTCCGACTGCCACGCCCACACCCCAAGCATATACCCATGTACGGCGCATCATGCTCAAAGCGTGGGCGTGGCGGAAGATATATATATATGTTAAACCATAATTGAGTACGTAAATGTTTGAATTTACCTTGGATTTGGATTTCCCTTCACAACTTTCTGTCCATATTTTCTCCACCAATATCCATCGTCTAGTTTATCAACTCTACTAATCGTTTGAACCACAACCCTCTGTTCTCTCACCGTTTTACCTCCGGCGACCGATATAATTTCGTTCTCGCTCTCGCTTTTCCTACAAAAATGTGAATCAAACAAGATTTTTCTTGAAAAAAATCAAATAAAATCAAATGGGGTTCCGAAAAAAACCATCTTTTTGCATCAAGTTCATCGGAATCATCATCCCCAATCGTGGTTGAAGAGTTCTCCGGCGTCGGAATGGAATCAGAGGCCATTGAATGCTTTGGCTCTGCCGCCATTGTTTGAGGTAAAGCTTGTGATAGCCATGAAGAAGAGGAAGAAGAAGCCGATGATGATCTTCTTGGGAACTCTGGTTTTGGATGATTGTGTTTACTTTTGTAAACAATTTCTGTGATTTGGCCGTTCAATGATTTTTCGACTTGCTTTCTAACAGGGCAAGTAGGGTGCGTACATTTGTAATAGCTTCTGGGATTTTCACTTCCTTTTACAAGTTTTTGGCCGTATTTCCTCCAATTATACCCGTCGTCTGATGTTCTGTTTTTTGGTTGAGATTGTGGGTGCTGGTCGGATTTCGAACCGCCGTTCACGGTGGTCTCCGGCGGGAAATTGAAGGCGGCTTGAGATACCCATGGCGGATTTTGCTGCTGTAAAGGGACGACAAAATCAACTTAAGTTAACAAATAATTTGGAAATTTAGAGTCAAGATTTGATGGACAACCTTATAAGAATAATTCAATGACTAGTTTGGTGCACTTAAGATTAAGTCCAAAAACATGAAATAAAGGATAATTTTAAACCTATGAAATACTAGACTCATCTCGACCAATTTGATGGGCAAGCTTACGGACAATGAAAATAATCGAGTACCAAGTACCAAATAGACATTGTGTTATTAGGTTCTATATAAAAATACTTTAAATCAAATTTTAAATAGGAAGCGAGGACTAGTGGTACGGTATAAAATTGGACTATGAGAACAAACTTAAGGTATAAGGAAAATTAAAGTCAACGTAAAAGTATTGGACCATAAGGCAAACGAGAGAAGAATTTGGGCTAAAATCTTAAATGCAACTCCTTTGTCACATTTGAGATGGCACACGTGATACTTGTTCTCCAAATTGTGAGATCTCAGTTCAATTTAGTTCGGTTCATCAAATTATAGAGAAATTATTGAAAGTGTAAACCCCTATTCTCAAATTAGAGAGAATAAACTCTGAAGGTTTATCCTTTTCAAATAAATTCTAATCACGTAAAAATTAATAGATTAGCTTAAGAACAACAATTTTTAGGAAAAGTAAACTAAAAAAAACAAAATGGTTAGGAAACAATTTTTAAGAATTTGTTTGTGTGTTTTAAATTTGGTAAAGAATTGAAAGAAAAATATTTGAAGAACTTGATGGAATAGAGGTTAAAAGAGAAGGGATTTGAATGGGTTTTGAATGTTCCATGTTTTTTTCTTGTCTTTTCTGTTCATCGTACCATTGAAGACGATTGAAACATAATTGATGATGAAGATGATGATTTTGTGGGATTTGTACGAGGAAATGAGAACTCAGCTAAGTTATGTTGTTCTTGTTTCATGTTCTTTTGGTGGTGGCCAGTCGAAATTGCTCCGGTGGTCGGCGATGCCTGAAACTGCAGATAAAATCATGAGCAGCGGTTGGTGATGAAATGAAAGAGGAGACCAAAAAAACAAACAAAAAAGAATGAAATTAAATGTAGAACTTACATTAGAGGAGGTAAGAAGAACAGGGGAATCAAGAAGTTGGGTGGGGCTGATCCCTGGAGGGATAGTGAAGAAGGAAGAAGGGGAGAACAGAGGCTGAGACATGGCCGACAACAATGGCGGATTCGGGTTCGGAGTCGAACTGAACTTAGATGAAATGGGCGGCGCCGTACTCTCCGGCAGTCTGGGACGGCCGTCGGTGGGATCCTCCTCAACTCTACTGGAGAAGAAGAACTCCATAACCATGGGAAGGTTTGAATTCAAAAACAAAGAGGAAGAAGAAGAAGAAGAAGAAGAGGAAGAAGAAGATTACGCGTGGAAATTGGAATTGGACCGCGTGGAACAAGAAATTTTTCCAATTTTATTTTCTTAATCATTTTCATCTTGGTCAAAACCACGGACTTTGACCGGAGCCTGCTTCACCCTCAACTCAACCTGTTCATCATCATCATCATACCATTATTATTATTATTATTATTATTATTATTATTATTATTATGGGTCGATATTAGGCTTTGACCAAAATGAAATATGATTAAAAAATGCAATGTTTAATATTGATGTAAATGAATATAATTTATAGAATAAGACATCGATTATTTTTTTATAAAATTGATGATGTAATAATTATGGAACTTGAAAATTTGATATTAACTTATAATTAGTTTGATTTAATTGAAAAGAAATGGAGAAAATAATAGAAGTATTAATTTAATTTATTTAGAGGGTCTTCAAAGTCAACATAGTTTAATTGTAATTCAAATTCATATACTCAAATACTTATTTCAGAAAATAATAAAATAAATAAGGGAAAACCACCGTCTCTCTAAATATATTATTGATTTTATAATATTTTTTATTAAAAAAATAAGGGCGAGCAGTACCACTTCTTCCACGTGGCTTCATCTCGAGGCTGCAAGTCCTTGAAAGTTAAAGTTTGATCAATATAAACTAATTGATCTTTTTTTCCAAAAAAAAAAAAAAAAAAAAAAAAAGGAAAAGGCTTGACTTGACCACAAAAGAGAATGAGGCAACACCATGAAGGAAACTTTTGTTTAATTTGTAATTCACTTAATGAACAGAAATATTAGAAGTGGACAAAGTCAAGAACTTGAAACTCACCAGCAGAGGGCCTGTTTCGACCTTCGGGGCTGCTGCGGCTGCTCCTAGTTACCAAGTGGCCCGTTTGGTTGATGATTTGTTCACCCGCTTGCTCGCTTTCAACACAAGCACACTATCCTTTGTTCGCCCTCTACCACACCTGACCGGCTCCCCTCAAAAAAAGGGGCACTTAGACGTCTAGGTGCATTAAAACCTTTTCTCCCTTATTATCAAAGAGAAGGCGATGCAGCTTGATGTCTCATACCATAAGGATAGAAAAAGGCAATGTAACAAGGGGACAAGCGTACCTCCCGTTCAGGAACAGGATGAGGCAGAAGTACTTGCCGCGCATACTAGTATTAGATAAAACAGTTCCAACTCAATGTATGCTTTCGGTTAAAAGCAAGAAAGGGCTCACCTGTTTCGACCATTATCATTTTCATGCATTTCTTCATATCCATCATCACCCAAAAGCAATGGAATTTGATGCTTCCCAAGTGAAGAACCAAACTCAGAAACCTAAGTCAGAAAATGGAGAAGAAGAGTGTAGCATATTTAAGGAGATGATTCGATTAAGCCATAGGAACTTTGTGGTCAATAATAAATTTAGATCAAAACACTTTAAACCCAACAAATATTTCTGATAACTATGAAGCTGAGTGTTAGTGGAGAGAGCATACTATAGACACCATAATTGGAAGAGTGTAGAAATGATTATTACATGGCAGCAGCTAAGAATTGTACTCAGAAGGATGGATACAGCGTACATGAGCAATAAATAGACAAATTGATACCACTGTGTTAAAATAAGGAACAAATCAATGAACTCGAAAAAAGAAGAGTGGACAAATTATTTTACAGAGTTAGTGAGGTAGCAGCCAAGTTGGGTACTGAGGTGCTCCAAGTTTCTATAGGAGTTTCCATCTGGATATGCTGCACCTTTGTATCGTTATATCACAAGAACTTATCAGGCCATGTTATGGGGGCACACATTCAGCGAACTTAAAGCAGAGAGTGAGGATCTATATCTTTTTCAACTCACCGGAATGAGTTCGGTGAAGGAAAGGACGGTTAACTCTTTCGCGACGAGTACTTCAGTCTTGGTAAATGTTATGGATGGCAGTAGTGATGCTCTTACAATCGAAATCTATGGTCTTTATCCAGTTCTCAAAATCTCCAATTTCCTATGATATAAACACACATCAAATTACTATCTCGATAACATATCAAAATGAAAAAAGAAAAAGAAAAAAACACAAGGAAGATACATATAAAACATGAAAGCAAAAAAGATCTGGTAGGCTGTACTAGTTCACATATTCAAGATTATGACATTCATGTCATTCTTTTCAACCAGTTTCTATCAGTCTTCAACCGACAAACTTTTGGGTGATTCAAAGTCTTTAGATTATTCACAGAGAAGACACAAAATTTACACGGATTCTCAAAAAATATTGGATGGCATCTCACTTTTCCTAGGGAGGTAAACGATTTATTGGACATGGCATTAGCTTACCACTCCTTTAAGAATACAAAAGTCTTGCTATGAAAAAATCTCATTATGGTTTTCTTTTGGATTCCATCTTTTGGAATCGGTGGAAAGAAATCAAAGAGTATTCATGAAGAAGACATAAACCTGGAAACCCTCATGTCCTCCCCCAAGAAAGATCCAAAATAATTTCTCAACGGACTTGAAAATCTTGTTTTGCATCTCAAAAAGGGAGATATAATAGGCGGGGAGGTTACAAAGTGTCGCTTGGATAAGTGTGTGCCATCTTCCCTTGGAAATATGAAAGTTTTTTTCCAGCCATTTAATATCCTTCGTATTTTTTCCACTGTGGGAAAAGAAGAAAGCTTTGGGTTGTTGTTCAAAGGAAGACCGAGGTAAGACCAAGATTTCAGTTTTGCAAATATTGATATTGAGACCTCAGACATTCTCAAAGGCGTGAACCATACCAAATAAGTTATGGATAGCCCAATGCTCACGAGATGAAAAGAGTAGTGCATCATCTGCAAATTAGAGATGCGTGATGTTACAGCCACTAGAACCAACTTCAAGCCCCTTTATAGATCCCGAGGATGCCAATTGAATCAAAAGACAGCTAAAGCAATCCATAATCAGGATAAAAAGAAAGGGAGGGAGAGCTTTGACGAGGATATACAACCCTTAATCAATTTGTGCCATCAAGGGTTAAAACCTTTGACTTCTAGAATATTATCAAGAAAGGACCAATCCACCTTGTCAAACGCTTTTTCAATGTTTAGTTTGATGAGAAATCCATTCACTACAAGTTAACTGGTCACAAAAGATGTATCTAGTACAATTTATGAGTGCCTACTGAAAATCGGTGATGATGAGAGGAAGAACCGTCTCTAAGCTCTCTGGGAGTACCCTGACAATGTTCTTGTAAGGACAAGAAGTGAGGTTGACCGGACTAGTCATTTACAGTATGCGAGTCCATTTTTTTGAGATAAGGCAAATGTAGGTTTCATTCAATGCAGCGTTTATAAGCCTGTTCCTACAAGTTTCTGGACCACACTCAAGATGTCACTTTTAAGGATGTTCCTAAACATTTTAAAGAACTCAGCTGTAAACCCATCCGGACCAGGACATTTGTTGGAGCCCAAACCTGATACCGCTGATTTAATCTTCACAGTAAAACCAATTTCTAAAAGCGAAGCTTGCTGTGCAGTAAGAGAATCTCATTGAAAGATGTTGGAAGAGAACCAGATCCTGGTTTCTTGGTATAAAGATTGGTGAAGAAGGAGCGAAACTTGATTTCAAAAGAATAAGTGAGGCAGCTATTCTTAGACAGAATTTGTGATTTAGAATTTTTCCACTTTTTTTGTAGCCATAATTGGATGGAATAAAGAGGAATTTATGTCACCGTCTCTAAGCCACTTTATCTTGCATTTTTTGGCTCGAGAGGATTTCTTTTTTAGTAAATTTTCTTTTAATAAATTCCTCTGAATTTTGTGAATGGGATGAAAATCCCTAGATTCTTCCTTCCTGTCGATGATGAGAGCTATTTCTGTAATTAGCTGATTCTTTTGGGTAGTAATGTACCCAAAAGTGTTCCTATTCCACAATAGCTTTAAGGCCTTTAAGTTTCAAGATAAAACCATGTCCCAGACAGCCACGAAGAGGTGTATTCTTCCACCAATATTCCACAAGAGAGAGTAAAGAATGATATTGTGACCACATATTCTCGAATCAAAAGGGGGTAGGACATCAAATAGAGCAACCAAATGATAAAAGAATGGGGAAATGGACCAATGTAGGCCTCTAGAGCCATCTAACTGATGCATTTGTAAATTTTCCATCACCCCTTTTGATAAAGGAAACAATCAATATGAGTGGGTGTTGGGGAGTGTCTAAAATCAGAACATGTGTACAGGCCATTTTGTAGAAGAATATATATGAGTGATGCACTTTCAATGAAGGAGTTAAAAAAGATTCATATTCCTCATGACATGGCCCCCAAGGGTACAGTCCCAAAACCCCTGCAGAATTGTCAACATCACACTTATGAAGATGGGTTTTTTATCGGAGATTGTCGCCAGGGGATGGAGCTATGGATTCCAGCCAAATAACTCAAGTAATTGTCCATAATGAAGAAAGGATCAATGTTGATATAAATGGGCATTCAGATGAAGACGACAGACTTAAAACACCTAGGAAACCAATAACCAATTCCATTGCCCTTGATTTTTTTAGATGTGTCCATTAAATACATTCTAGACATGGTTCTGTTCAATGTTTCAATGAAACCTCCACAAGCGTCTCATATGTATTTGAAAGTTTCATTATCCCATCAATGAGCCGAGAGGTTTTAGATTCTAATTCAACCCCCATTCTTTGTCTTCATATCAAAGGAGGGCTCTGTCTTATTCAAAGGGTTCATAGAACAGTAACAGCTTGTATGTCGGTGGAGAGCTCTTGCTATCTTGTACCAGCCATCGTGAAAAGTTTATTGTAAACAACAATAGAGGATTCCAGTTGATCAGTTTCCCACTTGTTAGGGAATGGGGATTCTTATGTTCCTAGACTAATGCATATTTATAAGAAGATAAAAGCAACACTGTCAGAATCAATCATGGATGTATAGAAGGGGGAAGCTGGTGATAAAAGGGGGGGGGGAGGGTCAGGGAGAGAGCTCCATGCCGTGTGGAAAAATCTTATTTATTTCCACCTTGAATCTGAGGAGTTTGATACCTTTTCAGATTTTCACTTTACCCTTAATACGTTCATAACTTGTACGAGCTTGAAAAGTATTTTTTTCAAGTTTATAGCTGCCTCTTTCTATCAATGTGATGTACAAGTTATTGAAAACAAACCATCAAGCAAGGAGAAAGAATCTTTGAAACCTAAATGATAGTTGGGGGAGCTGTTTAGAAAAATAGCACCTTGCTTTGTACTTCAAAACAGGTTCCAAAAGTTGTGCTGAATGGCTAGCAAGTTACTGAACTCATTATTTTAAAATGAATAATAGCTTAAGTTGTCTTAAGAAGACCAACAAAAAAACAGCTGCAAAACGCCTCTGACTAAGTTTCAGAAACTGCACTTCTATTCATATATTTCTTGATACGAGAACAGGGGGCCGGTTTTGTAAACTCTGCTCAGCGACTGAGTTACAATAACTAACCACTATCATGAATCTAACAGAAAACGTTTAAACAAAAATGAAAAATACGAAACAGTTCTAACAATACTAACAATATACACAATAACTCAATGTCTAATAGCCCACAAGTTCTTCGTAGGACACAGATGGGCAGTATGCAAGCCATGATGCACCACTTAGACCACTATTGAGGGAAAATCTTTTAGACTCCAATGTGATTAGCAGGTAGTACCAAAAGCATTATCAACTGCCGTTCCATAATCCTTCAAGCTCAAATGATTTAATTGACTTTAAAACTTTTCAACTTATGGAAGAATGAATTTGTGGACTTCCATAACAATGCTAGAGGGCTTCCATTCGCAACAATGCTGAGTTAACTTATGCTTATAAACAGCTAAAATGTAGGTTTCTATGTAATTTTAACCAAGAGCAGCTTTCACAGAATGAGAGCAAACCTTAACAGCAGTGTTCAGAGCGTGAGTGGCGGCGAGCCATTGATCGGTCTGCTTCATAAATCGGGTAATCGTGGTCGATAAAGCCCTAATTTCAAGCTCAATCAACTTCTGATTGACAAAAGATTCCTGAACTCCACCATTCACGGCATCGACTAACAGATCCGAAACGCGCACCGCCTTCTGAATAGCATCTTTCTTCGCCTTCTCTATCGCCATGATTCATAACGACGATTACGATTTCATTTTACGAAATTCGATTCAGTCAGCAGCAAAAGGTCACAAAGACCGAGAAAGAAAGAGAAAGCGGAAGTAGCAACTAACCGGAGTTCTCTCGGAGCTTGAGAGAGGCGTACTGGTGATCATTTACCATCTGAAACAATGAATCTTCCAGTCCTCCAACGTCGGCGCTCAATCTCTCCGCCTCCGATTGGAACTTCCCGCGATTACGCGGTGCAGGGAGGTGCTGCCGTGATTGCCCCGACGGAGAATTCATGTTCGGCTGGTGAAATATTCTGGATTCACATGTCACTCACGCCCAGGCTATTGGATAATTTTATCTCGATTCGATTATTCTCACTCATTTTTATTATTATCTAATTAAAAAATTACTAGAATATTAAAGGAAAGAAATGGTATATAGAATAATGTGGCAATCTCAGAATAAATCAATAATAATTTATTTAAATACATTATATTTAATTCGTTTTTTTACAGATAAAATTTATTAAATTACGGAAATTAATTAGCTAAAGTTTTATTTTACACAACTATAACTAATTATTTATTGATTATTTATAACAAATTAATTATTTTATTAATTCATTACTTATTAATGTATCATACTTTTAAAACATAATTAGTTTATCTAAATTAAATTTATAATTAATTAAATAATCATATATTTATTTAATTCATTTTTATCGGTGAAAATATATCGATTAATTAACTTTTTTACTAAAATCATAATAATAATCTATTTTATTATATTTATTTATTTATAGGGCATTAAAAATTATAAAAAAAAGTTTAATGGAATAAGTCGTAGTTCATAACTACCAAAATTTAAATTATTTGACTCTTTCCTTACCAAAGTGAATAAATAAATAAATAAATAAATAATCCAACTTTTCCTCCTTTCCAATTAATTAATTTAATGGACAGTTTAATTATGTATCAGTTCACATCGAGTTTCAAATGATAATTAATCTTTTATCTATTAAGTTGTATTTAAATAAATAATTATTTATTTATACATTAATTTAATAAATTAATATATCATAATTGTCATTTATGTCGTTTCTCGCACATTTCATATTTGAATTAATAAAAAGAAAAATAAATGTTTTATTTTAGTTTCTATAGGAGTAAATATTTAAATTTAATTTTGGTACTTTTAATAAATTATTTATACATTAATTTTCTTGAATGAAAAGTATTATTATTATTAAGGAACTAAATAAAATAAAATTAGAGACTACTTTTACTTTTCCGATAATCACAAAGATTAAATTTAAATATTTAAAAGTAGGGAGATTAAAACAATAAATCTAACCATCAACAAAACTATAATAATAAATAATGGGTTTGGTGAATAGAAATTAACCCTAGTTTGAAAAAATAAAATGAATGTCTAACCGTAGTTAGTGAGTTCAAGATTGAACCGGTACGTTTCTAGATTTTTTTAAAATATATAAAAATAATTATTTAAAAAAATTCCCGAAAAACTTCTGTTCATATAATCTGATAATCGATCAACTTAATTCAACCATTCTCAAAACACGGCCACAATAATATTTAACTTTTATGATCGATTTTAATGAGATTTTAGTGATTAATATAATCTATAATTAAAAATTTTAAATAATTAAAAAAAAAAAAATAATGTGACAATCCTAATTCAACTCAGTTCCAAAATAGACGGTTGAATTGGGTTCGATTATGAACTTTACTCGATTTATCCATGTCACTAATTCTACTGGCTCGAAATTTCGAATTAGTTCAAAAGATTTGTTCGTTATTTCATACCATCTTGAGAAATAAATTTGAACGGTTCGTTATTCCAAAGTTGGTGGTAAAGAAAAATGAACGGTTCAAAATAGTCCCAAAATAATAATAATAATAATAATTAAATAAACATTCTAATTAGACTAATTTAATCAATTAATTATTATCATAATCCACCTGCCCATGACGACTCATCCCTCTTTTGTATAAATACCCCTTTTCTTCAAACATCAATCATAATCTCTTCTAATAATCTCCAAATTACTACAAATCTATGGCCATTACCTCTAACAAAATGGCTATGGCTTTAGCAACCGTCTTATTGGCAATGCTGCTCGTGGGCAACTCCTCCGCTCATCTCTCCCCGAACTTCTACTACACCACGTGCCCCAAGCTCCTCGGCATTGTTAGAGCTGGTGTTCAGTCTGCTGTCGCTAAGGAAGCTCGCATGGGTGCTTCTCTTCTTCGTCTCCACTTTCACGACTGTTTTGTTAATGTAGAAAACTCTCCTTTTCTTTTCCTCTTATGTTTTGTTATGTTAATGTGTTCTTCCTTTGATTGATTTTCGTGTCGTGTATTAGGGTTGTGATGGATCTATTCTTCTCGAAGATACTCCTACTTTTATTGGAGAGCAAACTGCAGCTCCCAATGTTAGATCCGTTAGAGGGTTTGATGTGATTGAGAGTATAAAGAAGAATGTCGAAAAAGTTTGTCCTGGTGTTGTCTCTTGTGCTGATATTTTGACTCTTTCTGCTCGAGACTCCGTTGTAGCAGTGAGTTGTGTTTTCACTTTCTAACCCTAATTTGACTCGACTTGATGATCCTAATTCTTTTGTTTTGAAATTAATTGTTATAGCTTGGAGGGCCGAGTTGGGAAGTGAAATTAGGAAGAAGAGATTCCCAAACAGCTAGCTTCTCTGATGTCGCTGGTGCCATTCCTCCGCCAACCGCTACACTCGACAGCCTTATCGACCGGTTCAACACTAAAGGCCTTTCCCCTCGAGATTTGGTTGCCTTATCTGGTATTATCATTCATATACCAAGTTATCATGTGAATCTTTACGTAGCCTTCCCGATCTAAAGCTTTTTTTTTTCTTGCATGCATGCATGCAGGGGCTCACACGATCGGGCAAGCAAAGTGTTTATTTTTCAAGAACCGTATATACAACGAGACCAACATTGATGAATCCTTCGCTGATGAGAGACAGAGGAATTGTCCAGTAAATGGAGGAGACGATAACCGTGCTCCTCTAGACTTCGAAACTCCAAATCTCTTTGACAACTACTACTACAAGAACCTTCTCGATCAAAAGGCTCTACTCCGCTCTGATCAAGTGTTGCATGATGGTGGATCCACTGATTCCTTAGTTGAACTCTACAGTGACGACAGTGATGCCTTCGAAGCTGACTTTGTGACAGCTATGATCAAGATGGGCGACATTGAGCCGCTCACTGGATCACAAGGCGAGATTCGGAACGTCTGCAGCAGACCCAATTAACCCATATTTTCTTATCTAAAATCCTCTAAGCTCAATTATGTTGAACAATATATTTATTTTTTCTATTTCAAATTTGTGTGAGCAAATAATAAACGTTACAGTGATCTTTGTCATTATATTAGTTGATTTATTTTAGTCGGTAATTACAAAATGACAATAAGGTAAGACACCGAGAAGAGGAAAAGATGACAAATTTGCCCCTCTGGATGGTGCAACGCTAAAACTTATCAAACTATTATTTCAAATACCTTTTAAATAAGAAGACGTGCTCCACCCCCGACTAAAGCCATTAATTTATTAATGGAACTATACACTGAAAATGACAAATATTTTACCTTAAAATGTCGAAGGTCGGGAACGCTCTTCTCCATAGCCATTTGTCATTTCGAGTTAAGAAGGGTAAAAATGGAATTAAAAAATAATTAAAATTGCAAACCCATTAGGGTAAAATAATAATAACTTAAAAACAACAAATAAAATAATAAATGTAAATCCAATAGGGCAATCTATAAAATATTGGGCTCGATCTAACCAACTTCTTAGTCCATTAACCACGGTCATGGGCTCAGTTATGGGCTCAGTTATGAGCTCAGTTATGGGCTTACGTTTTACAAATTTAGCCCAAATAGTTTTGTTGGCTTAATTTTGTGCACCATTTTTATTACAAATTTCTTTATATTTATGAAATCATTATATTTTATTTTTTCTATTTATTAACATTTTTCATTTATGGTAAATGATCTTTATATTAATTACGTATCATTGTTTAATTGAGTTGGATTCCGATATAAAAGGAAGGTTACTGGACTTATTAAGTTATAATAATTGTTTTGTCACATTCCACGTACGATTCTAGTTTGGCCTCTCGACTTATCCAACTCAAGTTTATATTTTCAAAATTGAGTTGGATTCGAGGCTCGCTTATCTAGCGTGGATCTGATGTGTTCACACTCATCCTTACTATTTTTAGTTAATTTAAATTATTCCAAACTAAATTTATATTTTTTTTATATAAATTAAGTGACCCAATTTCTTCCGTGTAATTCTAATTCATGATTGTGGGACTTCTTACGTGTAACTAGAGCTCAACAACGAAGTGGCTTCATTGTAATTCTAATATCAATGACGACATCGCTGTACAGGTCATGGAAGAAAAATTATTAGGGTAGTTTCATTTATATTCGGTGTAATAGCCCTCAGATTAGATTAGGTTATTTACGTTGTTTTCGTTAATTTTTTTTTATTATTATTATTTCTTGTTAAGTTATTTTTGTTGATAACATTGTGGTTTAAATAAATTTCTCGTATATGATTAACCTCATGACATCATTTATGAAGTATTACAAAGGGATTGTTCCAGGCATAGTAGACATGTCATGTATACGATAACGACATTATTTTTAATAGAAAAATTGGTTCGTTACACCATCATAGAAATTGATATAATTCACTATATTATTACATTTATATATTATTTCATCATTTTGCAAGTATTTATATATATATATATATTACCAATTTCGTCTAATTATAGGCATATATTTAATATATTTATTAATCAATCATTTCTACCATCATTATATTTTTAAATATATAATATCAACTTGAGAGAGTTAACTTGTAATATAAACAAAGATATTACTTACAACCATGAACAAAATGAGAGTTATATTTTATGTTTTTAAATATGTATTTTGTTTAAAACTAAATTTTAAATTGAATATAAATTATTTATGGACTGTTATAAATTTTGTATAATTATTATTTTTTAATATTGGATAATTTATAATATTTTGTATCACATTTATTTTAAATTAACAAAAAATACATTGTAAAATATTATGTTTAGTTAAGTTTTTGACGTACTGTCAAAAGTCAATACAACCGGTTAAATAGCATATAACTTTTTTTTAGTATGGTTGACGACTAGTAACATTTATACAGTACATTTTGAGGCTATTCAGGCCTCCACAATGGTATGATATTGTCCACTTTGACTGTGTTGATGTGGAACTTTTATCATCCAACACTTCCCTCAGACAAAGTACGCCTTTAGTCATTTTTGACCATGCGTTCGAGGAGGCTTGTTGGACTTTCATCAATCCAACACCTCTCCTCGAACAAATTACGTCTCCTCCTCCTTAATCGAGGCTCGACTCATTTTCTTATGAGTCTTTTGTTCAACATTTGAGGATTTGACGAACACGACTCTCTACAATCGTATGATATTGTCTAGTTTAAACTTAAGTTCTCGTGACTTTGCTTTGAGATTCGATCATCGAACAGTATGAACATGGCAGCATGTACACTCGGATATCAAAGCGTTTCTTCAAATTAATTGCGTGTGTAAATTTCAACCTGCAAATTAATGACGTTCGGCAGCTACTTTTCCAAAATCTCTCTCTCCATCGAACCCTATTAGAACCCTAAAAAACCAGAGAATCCAAAACCAGACCTAAAATGGCCGCTCTCAATCGGAAGCGACGAAACATTTGCATAGCCGTATTACTTTCCCTAATCCTGCTCGTAATCTTCATCCTCATTTTAGCATTTACAGTTTTCAAGCCCAAGCAGCCCACCATCACCGTCGATTCACTTTCTTTGCTCGATCTCAACATTTCTCTGAACGCAGCGAGGTTCGGCGTCGATCTGAATTTGACTCTGATTGTGCAACTCACCCTCGAGAATCCGAATAAGGTAGCCTTCCAACACTCCGATGGCACCGCCGTCGTGAGTTACAGAGGCGAAGAAGTCGCAGAAGCGCCGATTCCGTCCGGTCGGTTGTCGGCCGACGGGACAGAGAAAATGAACCTAACGCTGACGATGATGGCGGACCGGATGCTAGCCAAGTCGGAGCTGTTCTCCGATGTGCTCACCGGTGAACTTCCGATTAGCACTTTCGCTCGGCTGGCCGGGAAAGTGACGGTGATCGGTGTTTTCAAGATTCGTGTTGTGGCATTGTCGTCTTGTGATCTCACCATCAACATTAGAAACAGAAACGTTGAGGATCAGCGATGCGAATATCGGACTAAGCTCTAAGAATTTCCGTCCAAGTAGTTTTTTGGTTCTGGTTTTTGGAGGTGGAAATCGAAAATTAAACACAATCCTAGGGGTAAATATGGAAATTTGTACAGTCCAATAGGCGTTTAGCGATGCTTGTGATGGCCAATGCACAGCGCGTGACTTGTCTTCTAACGACGGAGGGTATAATAGTAAATTGGCGTGTGGAAACTTGTTTTTTTAAAATCTTTTTTTACCAAATTTTTAGAGAAATTACGTCATTTTGTAAATAATCTGATTTTTTTTTTTAAATTTTAGAAATATGATAAATAATAATAATTATTTTTTTTTTTTAATGTTTATTAGATTATATATGGTTGAATTGTAAAAATATATATAAGCTAAATTTGCTATGTTAGGTTAGGAGATCTCTTGATAGCTTGTAATTCATTTTTATTCGGTTAGGTTAACATTTAGTGTCGGTAATACTCATAAGTCACCAAGGGACCCATTGAAGAAGATATCGATCGAATTGGTGAAAACCATAATTCTTCATTTTTTTTTTGTGGTCAAATCCCCGAAAAAATATAGTAAATGATAATATTAATTTTTAAACTTTGATAAACCAGTTTTAACTTTTAATTTTGTGTTTAATAATTATTAATTACACTTTTTTATTTAAAAAATATTTAATAAATCTTTAAGCTTTCGATAGACGTAACATCATATAATGTCGGAGAGACTTAACTTTATACCAACGCCATTCGCAAAGATTGTCTCTCTCAAAGCATTTTTATAATTTCGAAAGAACCCTATTTTTTTTTATAGTGTTTTAAATGGCCGATCATAGATTTTATAATTATTTCTTAGCTAAAAGGTTTTATTTAGGTGTGACAAATAAAGTTGTGTGATGAGTAGGTGTTATCGAGTAGATAAGAATAAACGTTTAAATTGGAGAACCAACCACAAAAAGTTTCCATTTTTCTATCCATCTCATTTTTACGGACAAGAAAAAAAACCTATATCCGTCTGATTATTTCTTAACTTTAGTTTGGTTGGATGACTTATTTGCTGCAAGAACCAAACATGCTTTGTAGCTTCTACATGTCGTGTTTTATGTTTGTATGACGTGTATTAAGTTATGTTTATGTTATGATGTCAGATACACTATGATATAATTATGCTATGCCATGAAACTATTTTAATGTTATGGGACCTCATGCATTTTGTATGAAATGTGAATCGGGATACTTCCTTGCTACATTTAATACCAACATGTACCTTACTATATTTATGTTCGTCATGATATTATGTATGTTCTTTCCCTCGTGACATCTCATACTATGAGTGTGCGCTAGCTTGACTAGTCAGGCTCTAGAGATACATATACGAGACCGTCTGGTGGGTCCATGTGCATGTGTGTGAGTCATGCGTAAGAAAGTACTACACACATCCAGCCATGTCTAGACTTGAAAGTAGAGCCCAAGGACATGATATGATGTTTTTACGAAAAGATAGGTCCCACCACGATTGATGTGTTTGCATTTTTTCAACCCCAACTACTAATTCTTTTCACGTAAAGGTAAGACACTAATGTCCGGTGAAAGCATTACTGTGAAGACCACGGAACCAAAGCTAAGATAGTAACATTTATGTTTAAATTATAGGATTTCAGTTAGATCACGAAATTTTCGTTACTTTGAACGATTGTTATTTCGTTTCCGCTATTTCTTTGATGTTTACTTTTAACTGAAATGAATTTTACGAATGTTCAAATCCATAACATCGTTTGTACAATGTTTTAAATGAACATTTCCGCGCATAATAGACATGTCATGCATGCAATGACGACCTTGTTTTTAATAAGAAAATAGGGTAAGTCGTTACCTTCTTTCTTTTCTCGGTAACTAGTTGTCCTAAAAAATGACTTAAACGCGTCTCGGTTTCTGTTTATCAAACCCAAATAACATATTAACTAACGCTCGATAATTTAAACAAAATAGTAACGATTTAGATTTTGAATAACCATAAAGGGTGTTTTTATTAAACAAAATTATTTAGTAGAAAATTAAAGATGAGTCATTGGGTCTGTTGAACAGGTGGTGTGATGTAACTGGTGTTTCACTTGGAGAAACGTGCAGTTGGCCGTATACGATCCCGGCCCGAAAAGCAGGCTGGTCGAGTTTTCTATGATGCACCCAGTTCTGCGGCCCTCCCATATGCATTACATTGAAAAATCATTTCGAATTTATGAGCTTAAACCAAGCTTCCATCTTAATCCTCTCCATTAATCCTCGATCTCGAGATTTTGCTGCTCTTAACCACAAGCCGCCTCTTCGCTTAACCAAAACGGTAATTGATTTACTCCACTTTCTTGTAAGGGTTCAAGAATTAAGAATTTATGGACTCTTAATTTGGTTATCATTATGGATTATTTGCTTCATGTTCTTTCTTTTTGTGTTCTTTGATTTTGATTTTGATTTTCTTCAGTTTACTACTGTGTTAGAATTTTATTGCGAAGATAGATAGAGAGAGAGAGAGAGAGAGAGAGAGAGAGAGAGAGGCGTTGCTTCTTTTCTGAGAATATTCTGGTTTTTGTTGTATTTGCTTCAATCTATTGCACTAACTATGAGAAAGATACCTTCGAGTTCTTTGGTTATGGAGAGGCTTAATTTGAGTGGGAAGATTAAAAAATGAAGCAGAAACAGGGAAGCGGTAGATTGAAATGTTTGGAGAATTCTAATAGCTTTACAGATTGATAATTGATTATAAATTCTTGTTGCGGTTGTGGATGTGATTCTGATTGTATATGCGTTTGTGAGTTTGGTTTTGTAATTTTTTTTTATTTTTTTTTTCTTTTTCCTGAATTGAAAGTTCATTAATATGAATGGTTGCAAACTTCCCTTTGCCGTCAGGGATCTCTTGCTGAGTATCTCGCTTTTGGCTGAAGGGTGGGCGGTGGTGGTTGATTTCGATTAAAGAGAAACCAGTGGTGCTCCAATTCTCTGGTTTTCCAGGGAATGCCGAAAAATGACTCTTATCCTTCACAATCCTTTCTCAAACATCTATAATTGTTTTGATGCAGTTGAATTGCCCTGTTTTACATTGGAGGAAAACAGTGTCATAAATCAGGAAACCTCACCTGATTTGTGCTTTCAAACGCTCAATCTACCTGCAAGGTATTGCGTAGAGCGCGTACTCTATCAGTACTCGATTTATGGGAAGATGGTTGAGCATCTTTTTTATTATCAACTCCTGCATTGTTGATCTGGTTGATATTAGGATATTGTTCTGTACTTTTCAATATTAGGATTTGATAGATTGGGATGGATAATAAGCAGATTGTGGTGGTTCAAAGATATGAATTAGGGAGATTACTCGGCCAAGGAACCTTTGCGAAGGTATATTATGCGAGAAATACAGAAACTAATCAAAGCGTGGCCATTAAGGTGATCGATAAAGAAAAGATCACGAAGGCTTCGCTAATAGATCAAATTAAGCGTGAAATATCTATTATGCGACTTGTTAGGCATCCTAATATTATACATCTATATGAGGTTATGGCCACCAAGACTAAGATCTACTTCGCCTTGGAATATGCTAAAGGCGGTGAGCTCTTTGACAAGGTTGCTAAAGGGAGGCTGAGGGAAGAAGTTGCTTGGAAATACTTTTATCAGTTGATCAATGCTGTTGATTTTTGTCACAGTAGGGGAGTATATCACCGTGATATAAAGCCAGAGAACCTACTTCTTGATGAAAATGAGAATCTTAAGGTGTCTGATTTTGGTTTAAGTGCTTTAGCCGAGTCCAAGCGCCAAGATGGGTTGCTACACACTACTTGTGGTACTCCAGCTTATGTTGCTCCTGAAGTCATCAATAGGAAGGGCTATGATGGTGCAAAAGCTGATATCTGGTCTTGTGGAGCAGTCTTGTTCGTCTTATTGGCAGGTTATCTCCCATTCCACGATTCAAATTTAATGGAGATGTATAGGAAGATTGGAAAAGCGGACTATAAATGCCCTAGTTGGTTCCCTCGTGATGTACGTCGGCTGCTTATGAGGATGCTTGATCCAAACCCCGCTACTAGAACTTCCATAGCAATGATAAGGCAAAGTTCCTGGTTCAAAAAAGGATTGAGGTTTAAGATGTTAAGAAGTGAAACAGGAAGTGATGCTAAAGCGAGTGAAGATGCAGCAGCTGTTTCTGGACCATCAGAGAGTAGTAGTGTGTTAGCAGATGGAAATCAAGAGCCAGATAGACCTCCGACGTTGAACGCTTTCGATATCATCTCCCTTTCTGCTGGGTTCAATCTATCCAGTTTATTTGAAGACAACTCAAAGAGGAAAGAAACATTGTTTACTTGTAGAAAACCGGCCTCTGTTATTCTCTCCAAGCTAGAAGATATCGCTAAACTTCTCAGGTTTCGGGTGCAGAAGAAGGAAGCAGGCCTACTGAAGTTCGAGGCGCTGACAGAGGGTAAAAAGGGGCCTTTGTCCATTGATACAGAGATATTTGAGATTACTCCATCCTTCTATTTGGTGGAGATGAAAAAATCCAATGGGGACACATTGGAGTATCAGAAGATATTAAAAGAGGACATAAGACCAGCTCTACAGGATATTGTATGGGTATGGCGAGCCGAGCAGGAGCAGGAGCAGGAGCAGCAGCAACAACAGCCTCAGCCTCCGCCTCCGCATCAGCCTCTCGAACTGCAGGATCGGGATCCATATCTGGACCAAGAGGGTGTGTCACAACAGCAGTAGCAGCTCGAAGAACAATCATAAAACCTGGATTTGCAAGGACCTTAATGTCGATCTCCCTCAACTTGTACTAGTAACATACTTTTCTGTACATTTGTTCATCTACTAAAGCTACACTACATTCTGATAAACACTTACACAACAAAATTGCAAAATCTATTATCAGCTTCTTATATCTTTCACATATTCACAAGAAGTACCCGAATTACGTTTTGTACATCGAACTTCATCCGTAACAATCCATACATATAGAATCTGTATCTTGTCATTGGCCAGGCTATGAAATCCTGCCCGATTGATCAAGGAGAGGAGCTTCAAAAGAGTAATACAAGCTCGGAAGCAGCTGGAGTTTCTAAAGCCTGCTTCCATGTAAGTGAAACCTATAAACTTTAAACTCCACAGACCTCTGGTAGAGCATAAGATATTTGTCTGATGAGATATAAACTTCATTGTCCAAATGCTTTTGAACTGCTGTTGCTTTCATGACAGTTCTGGGTCACGCGGCTGTGTTATGGCATTGGGTTTGGCTGGAAGGAACAAAAGTGAAGGTTGGTGAGTTTGGCAAAAAAGAAGAGACACGTTTGCAAGTCATCATGTGGGATTTAGATTTCATTGGTAACGCCTATCTCCAAATGTCATTCTTCAAAGTCGTTCATAAATATAACTTTACAGCACTGCTATGTTCTTGGTGGCTCTGCACTTGAATTGAAAGGTTTGGTTTGTGTAACTTTTCAGCATACTTTTTTAACCCATTTAACACCCGGATATAGTTAAGTTGGTAGAGCCGTATGAGGTCAAGATCTCATGTACGATCGCTCGAGTGTCAATTAGGTGACCTTACATTAGAATTCATGGCTAATAATTGATAACAAGTGTCATGTTTTATATGTTTTGCATCACTTTTCGGGAAATATATACGCTATCAGTATATGGATAACCATCTCTCAAGAACAGGTCTATGTTCGTGAGAAGAAATTGCTAATGGTTATCGATTTTCTTTAACGAAGGATTGAAATTGAAGTTGTTGACGGTGTTATTAGCAATAATGGTGTGGGAATCTTTAAGGCCATTAAGAAAAATGAATTGTTCATAACATTACAGCTTAGCATGGGGCCCCTTTAATCATTTAACTAATTTCCTATTTGAACATTTCCAGCCTCACAAACCATATTCTTCTTCCCACTTGCCAATCTGTCACCATTTTTTTTTTTTTTTTCATTTCATAAATCTTTTTATATTTTTAGTTAAATATTTATATTTTTAGTTAAATTATATATTTATATAAAATAGCCTGTTTTAACCTTTCATAAATGTTTCAAAACTACTCTATTTAAAATACTTAAATATTGGACGAAAAATTATGAGGTAAGAGTGGTTATGATACTTTTCCTTTGACGTTCTTATGATTTTTCGACTCTAATGATAGCTATGAAGCATTTATAAAATTTAAGATTTAAATTTTACGAAATTGAAGTTGATATATGATTTTGCTTGGTATGGTCAAGAAAATTTCTCGGCCACATCTCCAAATATGATGCTTTCATCTCCATTTCATGTGCCCTTGTCTCTATGCATGCCACTTTCCGACTCAAAAGATGACAACGAGATGAGACAAAACAACTCGAGACAGAAATTTATTAAACCAAACTTCGTCCCAAAGTATCTCAACAACTAAAACGATATCAACTTCAATTCTGGAAAACTTCCCAATCATCAACCATCGAACCATCGAGCTCGAAATCATGAAAATGAAAAAGAAAGAAAAGAAGTAGAAAATGAAAGAAAAAGAATGGCATTGAATTGGTGAGATTTTTATATACACCAAAAGGAAATGGTATTTACATAATAATATACATACATAGAAAACGGCTAAACAAAAAAAAAAACCCTAATTCTTCTGAGTTCTTAGCAGTACCAGAGAATTCATCCTTAAATTCCACTGGCAGATGCTTTTATTTTTTTAAAAATTCTTTTTAATAGCAGATTAAAGGGTATTACAGTTCTTAACTACTTCATTAAGATTATTAATTCTTTTTATTTTTTCCATTTTTTTTTTCATTATAATTATTAACGTTCTTGAAATTCATCAATTTTTTAAATCGAAAATACATTACAGCATCTTCTTCTTCGATCGTCAACATCACCCTTTCTGCCCTAATTTTTTTGTTCGATTCTGAAGAATTCCACATGTCTCACTGGTTTTGGTCGCCGGAATCTTGTTGTGATGTTGACGTCGACGCTTCGTTGCCGGTGAGGTGACATTTGAGCTTCTTCTTCAACAATTCCTTACACGATTCTGCATCTCCACTTCTTCTTCTCGCCTCCACCACTACCAATCCGTCGGTTAACCGGAAAATTTCGATTCCGATTGATAAATTACGATTCTGCCCATCCAATTCAACTCCAAATTCCTTTTGTTTCTTCACCTTCAAATTCTCTGCCCTAGCGAGTTCTTCGATTTTCTCCACGATCTTCTCTGGAGACTCTGCTGATACGAATCGCTCACTGTCCGCCTCTATGTTGTGCGAATTGTCGAACAAACCGGATAGATCTAATCCAGATGAGAATGATATTAGGTCGAATGCGTTCAAATTCATCGATTCAGATTCGTCTTTCTCTTCATATTTCACCTCGTAATCATCGTAGAAATTGATCTCCTTAATTGGTCCTTTTTTGAACCACGGATCGCTGAGAATCTCATCGACGGTGATTCTCGTTTGAGGATTTGTATCCAGAAGTCGCGATAGAAATCTCTTGAGGTCCGGCGACATCCATTTAGGGCACCGATATTCCCCCTTGTAAATCTTCTTGTACATGGCCATAAGATTCGGATCATTGAACGGAAGGTAACCAGCACTCAACACGAAAAGAATCACACCACAGGACCACACATCGACTTTCGCACCGTCGTAGCCTTTCTTCGACAAGATCTCCGGCGCGACATACGCCGGAGTTCCACAGAGTGTGTGCAAAAGGCCATCGGAACGGATCTGGTCCGTTAACGCACTGAGACCGAAGTCCGAGACCTTGAGATTTCCATTCTCGTCGACGAGGAGATTCTCCGGCTTCAGATCGCGGTGGTAGATCCCACGCGCGTGACAAAATCCGACAGCAGAAATCAATTGCTGGAAGAATTTCCTGCTCAAATCCTCGCTGAATCGGCCCTTAGCAACCTTGGCAAAGAGCTCGCCTCCTTTGACGAATTCCATAACAAAGTAGATCTTGGATTTGGTAGCGAGAACCTCATGGAGTTTGACGATGTGTGGATGGCGGAGACGGCGCATGATGTCGATCTCCCGCTTGATGTTAGACATTAGCGTTGTGCCATAGATCTTCTTCTTATTGATGACTTTGACGGCGACGCTCTGGCCGGAGCGAAGGTCGCGGGCATGGTAGACCTTGGCAAAGGCGCCGCAGCCGAGGAGCTTGCCGAGCTCGTACTTGCCAAACAGGGCATTATTGCCGGCGGAGTAGGGTTCGATCTCCGGCATCAGGCTGCGAAGGGCCAGAGATCGAATCGAAATTACAGAGAAAAATGAAAGAGAATCAAAATGGTGGAGAAGAGAAGAGGATTTTGAAAATGATTATAAAAAAAACAGACACGGAGAAGAGATTGTTATATTATAGAACAAGATTTGGAAGAATCCTGAAAGAAGGGCAAATTTGGAATTTCATATTTTTTAAATCAGAAAATTAATTAATGTTAAAAAAACTTTTAACTTACTTCCTAATTTTTCCATTAACTTTCCATTAATTTATGTCTCACTTAATTCCTAACCTTTTTCGAGTTACATTTTTTATTTTGTATTTAATAAATTTATTAATATAATAAATATTTTAATTTTATTTATATTAGATATAAAATTGTATTTTATGGGGTAAATTTCAAATCTAGTAAGTACGTGAATATAGTCTAATCAATACAAAATTCTTATAATTTATTAAACATTTTTTAAAAGTTTATGAATTTTATAGAATTTATTAGAGACTTTTCTATTTTAAGTGTATTTTAATAGATAGACAGCTCTTATAAATCTATTGCTAATTTAAACCTAAATTATTAGGCAACAAAAAAAAATTATTAATTCGAATCTCCAACCTTTTAATTGTTATTAAAAATAAAGCTGCGAATAAGAACAAGGGTTCGGTGTCATTATGTTAATAAAAAATACTTGTAAGATGAATTTTTTTTATTTAAAAAAAATGAATTTATGAATTAAATTTGAAATTTAACAGATAGAGAGAGAGGGGGGAATATACCGATTTTTCTGACTTTTTAAAATTTATTTTACTAATTTTGTTGACAATTAAATTTAAAACATTTAATAAAGATTTGGGGTTAAGGGTACTTGTTAGGTTGTGATTGGCTGGGACTTGACACGTTTATGATGTGATGCCACGTCGGCGCCGTCCGCGGTATCTAACTTCAACGGGTTGACTGGTGAAACTGAGCGTGAAACGAAACGACGAGAAGAAGTGTCGTTTTCACGTGAATACTTGAAACTGTTTTCTTTTTTTTACCCCCGTTTTGTGGCTTTCGTTTTGCCAACTGGACTTTGGAACGGTCAATTTTAAAAACCTAAAACATCCACCGAGTTATTTTATTTATTTTTATTTATTTGTGAGGAGAGAGAAGGGTAATTTTGGAATATGTGTTTGGTAATTGGTAGTTGGTTGTAGACTTAAAAATTGGATAATATGTTCATAAACAATAAAACTAATAATTAAAAATAAAAAGAGAACTAAAATTTAGATGGTATCTTAAAAATTATTAATATTTTATTTTATAAATATCTTTCAAAACAATAAAAGAAAAATATCCTTAAAATTTTATAAGTTTTTTTAACGCTCTTAATTTTTTTTTTAAAAAAAAAAGTTGTACAATTAATACCTTGCACTTTTGAAAGTTACGTTAAAATGATTATTTCTAAAATATAGATTAATAAAATTGTCTTTAAATTTTTCATTTTGGATAAAAAATATTCTTAAATTTTCATATATTGAACTACCTTCTTCATACTTGATAGAAAAGGATCCCATCCCATGATCCTGAACCCATCTTATCGATCGCAAATTCCAAGTTTGTCTATCCCAAAAATACCCTTAAACTTTAAAAAGAAATTAAAAATAATACTTAATACCATGTTAGAAAATACTCTAATTTTTAAAAGTAAATAGTGTTAATGGTAAGATTTATGTACATTTGTTAAAGTTACAATATTTTAAAATAGTGAGCTATTTAAGAATATTTTAATGGGAGGAAATAAAAAAGGAAATTTCTAAAATATGGAATTGGATTCTACTTTTCTTTTATTTTATTTTATTTAAAAAAAAAAGTGATTGGATAAGAACACGCGCAGGCAGCACAGTAAGCTCGACGCGCATACACCCAGACATTCAATTTTCACATGCTCATTCATATTATTGCTTTTAATAATATGTCAAAAACTATTTGTCTTTTACTTTATATATAATCAACCCTAAACCCTGTTTTTAATCCTTTTCTAATTTAATTCTATTAAAATTAGTGAGTTTATAAAATATATATAATTTACTGCGAATTAGTGAAATTAAAAATTTATAGTAAGGAGTAAAAATGATTTTCTTTTTCTTCTTAAAATTATATACAACCAGAAAATGGAAGGGCAGAAGGGACCTTTCCTGTAAGCTTCAAATAACCACGTGTCCGAAGATGATTCCTGGAAATTACGTAAAGATATCAAAACAGAGTCCAAGTTCAAATCTGACACAATTAAAATAAGTAATTAATTAAATAAATAAAATAAATAAATAAATAAATGATGTCACGGAATATTCACCGAATCACAGCTCCATGTACTTTTTTTATTATATATTAGAGAGTCTAAACAAATATCACGCTTAATAATTAATAATTAATATGATTTGAAAACCAAACCCAATTCCTATATTCTATTAATCTCAATTCTCACCCACCTGTGACTCATCATTAAACCTTCCTAATAATCCAAATTTTATCATAAACTTTTGTACTCCGGGTTCAGGAATTAGGCATGTCCATTGCATACCAAAACAACTCTGGTATTGTACTACTTTATTGCTTTCATGATATATATAGTTTTCTTATTATATTTTTTAGGGGTATGATGTTTCCACAAAATCATGCATATGCTTGATATACCCGGAGATGCGACTAGTCATCATTTTTCCTATCTATAATTAGATGGATAAATGTTATCTAAGTCATTGTGTTGCAAATTCTTTCAATCTTGCTTTCAAACTCTGCCACCATTTTCTAAAATCTTCTTCATAACGCAAGGCCAAAGACTTTAAGCATACATGGTCGGGGCCAAAGGAAGAGTACCTAACTTGAACTCTTATACAAAAGTCTACGGCTCGAAGAGGGTACCCTTGCTTTACCATAAAAAAATTCACCCAAACGACAGGGCCGATCAAGTCATCCTTCTGCAAATTTCTCTATCAATTTTCCCCAATGCTACCCCAATGTTACGTAGATCCATTGAGAAAAGGAAGGATCATCTTTAAAACAGACCATTCCAAGTAAGCACCACCAACCTTAACAATAATGTTCAACAAAGTGTGAAAATATAAAACTATAAATATCAAATCAAAATTAAGCACCAACCTTAGCAGTAATGAGTTGGCTTAGTCGCCATAAGAACTTTAAAAAATATAAGTAAAAATGAATTCAATTCATGGTGTTCATCTATACCTGTATGAGGAGTTACGCAGTTGTCAAAAACTGGTGAAAATTAAGCATCAATCTGAATATAGCTTCAGTGATTTAAGTCAAATATCCTCAAGTAAGATCACAACACAAGTATTATTATATAGTGAGTAAGAGAAATAATTAGACGAAGGTCCAGGTGATGAAACGTATCTGTATCCCGATAATGGTGCGAAGGGTGCATGCATCAGGCAGCTCAGAGGCCATCTTTATAAAGCTGGCTTTCCACTCGCACTTAATATTCTTCCATTACTTTAACGCACCAATAATTCATACTCCTCGGAAGGCGCAGGCCAATCATTTAGTTTCACTGTTCTTCATATTGCACGACGACCGCAGCTGCAATAACGACAAGAAGAAAATTTAAACGAAAAGCACAAGAGAACAAAATACGAAAAGAAGGAAACACAAAATATCCAATAAAGAGACAATTGAATGAACAAACTTTCTAACTTGTGGAGATATACTTGGCCCATGTTTTTGGATTCAAATAAGAACTAGTAGGATTTTTTATCCCTTGTTTTGTTTTCTCACCACGAACTGCTTGTTTCTATCTTATGATAAACGTGATTGAAAAAATATATGTTAGAACAACCTTTATTTAAAACCCTACAGAAGGAATAGGTTGAAATTTTAGGGCCCCCTTTGGGTTTGGGTTTGAAAGGGAGAGAAAGTGATGTTGTAACTTATGCCTCAATGCTAAAGACTCAAAGCTCACCAGAATAGGGGCCCATAATCTCCCACAGCTACCGATTCTTCCAAGAAATAATGGGCTCCTTTATCTCATTTCAATATCAAGATGGGTCGAGGTCAACAGAAAGGGGGTTGTTCAATGAATTAAAAGAAGAAACAAATTAGCACCGGGGAACCCAAGCCATAAATATAGGCTAGTAGCTGGGTTGAGCAATTAGGAGATATTTACATGCTAATCTAATGGGGTAAAATAATAGAACCTTACCCACCCATGAACTAAGTAAAACACGAGATTGATTTAAACAAATAATTAAAGCAATTAACATTACAATTCATACACATTTACAACACCTGCATGAAAATTACAATATTCTGGTCAAGGAAAAATATGTTTAGCACGATCTTTATTTCCATGGTATAGGCTTACAAACAATTGTGTTTCCTTTCCTTCAAGCATCTTCTCCTCTTGTGTTGCCTCAGGATACGTGCAAGCAAATCATTGTGAAATCCGGTCTGTGTGGGATATGGTCAACAAAGGCAATTGTTAATGTCAAATTATAATGAGATGAAGGGAACAATAACTGAAATAATAAAAGTTTAATAGGATGTCTTGACGTGTTTCTTTTGAGATCAGTGATTCTTTTCTTGTTTAAAAAACAAAAACAAAAACAAAATAGGGATTTACAGTTTTCCGGTAGACTAGTAACACTGTATTCGAGCTAAAGAAAAGAACCAAGGCAAAAGTAAAGTAATCTACCAATAAATTGGATGTATCAGCAATGAATGATAAAGTTGCATTTTTTGCCCACTCACAATCTGATTACCTGCACTAAATATCAACAAATACAAAAAGAAAGGGCCACGATGCAGCATGTAAACAAGAATAGCTAAATATATTTCAGTATAAATGAAAATGAAAATTTACACACGATGGAATGAATAACCTAAATTTATGATCACAGTTTCCTCCTGTATGAGCCAAACCTAACATTTCGCTAGATGTCCATTTTCACAAAGAAAGCAACCTCATACCTTTCTAAGCCTGTTGGCTAAGGGCAACTTGTATTGTGCATAAGAAATGCAACCTACAGTACAAAAATGTTTAAAACTAGTTGCTGGAGTTTCTAAAACGAAGTCTTATCGCCCTTGACCATAGTATCAACCAAGTCAATCTACCAAGTGAAGCTAGAGTTCGGAGGGGTTTCTCTGTTTTACACAAAGATAGTTGAAGTTTCCTAATTGTAAACCAGCTTAGATTTTTTGTTCTCAAGCTAACCAGCACAATTCCATACTCCATTTGATTATCCATCTCCAATTACATGGAAATATAACAGAGGACAATAAAGTCCAATAAACGAGCATTGGTCAGAGGGCATAGAACATAACAAAGATAACAAGAAAAAGAAATCCAGTTTGTAACAGAGAGGACACTAAAGTCCAATAAATTTAATCCTACCATAACTATGGCAAGGAAATAGAAAATTCAGCACAAAATTGTGTTAAGCTCAAATACGACTCTTTCTCCTTCATGCATGGTCGACAAGCTCAAAAGGCATGAAAGAGTTCCAAAAAATGGTTTTATGAGTCACTTCACCTTTGTAAGTTAACCCCTTTTTCTATACCTGGCATGAAATTGTACCGCCACAGTCGGCCAGAGGCTTCGCACTGGCCTCAAATGTAGGTTATTCTTACAATTTGAATC
The DNA here is from genome assembly GCF_002806865.2 of Cucurbita pepo subsp. pepo. NCBI lineage: Eukaryota > Viridiplantae > Streptophyta > Magnoliopsida > Cucurbitales > Cucurbitaceae > Cucurbita > Cucurbita pepo. Next base: position 6,537,282 of record NC_036642.1, read on the forward strand.
AAGTTTCAAGACCAAATGATCCAAACATATAGTAGCAATGTCACCATGCTTGCTAATACTTCTACAATATTATTGGTTCCTCTTCTAGGAAAAAAAAAAAGTAATTGTCATATTTTTCAACCATGATATAATGGGAAGTGTAGACCAACAATTGGTAAAACAATCGCATTCTAATCTCTAAAATTTTAGAAAATTCCATAAGAAGATCAGCATCAGAAAAAATAAACTCCAGTAAACTGTAGACTCTTCAACATCGAAAATTCAAAAATGACACGAAAACATCAAAGTTGACTTCAATATCTTCAACTGCATGACAACACATTAATGAGAACCTTCCGACCATCCATAACTCAACTCATTGATACAATAGTTCTTAAAAAACAAACGGCAAACTAGTTTCCTACAGTTCGTGATTCGCACTCTTCTAAGGAACCAAACATGGACTAGAAACTGTCGGTTAAAAGCACAAACACACATAATTCCAAAGCGAGCCTATAATCGATCACGCATACAAAATCACATACCAAAAGGATTAAGGAGAGGACGGAGAGAAACCTTCAGAAAAACGTCATCACAAGGCTCCGGAGGAAGCGAATGAGCAAAGCAGCAGAGAAGAGACGGCGAGGAAAAGAGAGAGGAAGAACGGAAATGCGAGCAGCAATCGTTTAAGATTCAGATTGAAAACTATGTAATTACTAATGTAATATACCATCAGGATCCCCTCAGGTTTTTTGCAATCCACATGTTCAATTGCCGCTTCAAGAGCATTTCCATGGCAACTCCCTTTCTCTCTCCCATCGCCGCAACCCTAACCTCCGTCACCGCCATTCGCACCCTTTCTTCCCATCCTCGAGTGTTTCGGTACCGATGGACGACACCAAAACCCTTCGGTCGCCGTTTCCCAACCCTTATTTTATAGAATGCCTCCGTCCGATAATTACAAAAATACCATACTAACTATTTACCTAAATTAATAAAAATAATTTTGTATTTAGACAAAAAAAAAAAAAAAAAAAAAAAAAAAAAAAAAAAAAAAAAAAAAAAAAAAAAAAAAAAANAAACATTAATATTTATTTCAAAAATATCTTGAACAATTAGAGGGGTTTCAAAAAATACCTTTGATTTTCAAAATTATTTTAAAAAAAGACCGTTAAATTTTTAAAAATATTATTAATACTCTTAATCTAAAAAAAATATTCAAAATAACATTCAAAATTTTTAAAATAATTGTTGATAGAAAAAAAAAAGGTAAATGATATTAATGCTATTTTTAAAATTTGATAGATATTTTTTAAATATATTATTAAGTTGTTATGGTATTAATTAATTTTTTAAAATTTAAAAGGTATTTTTGAAACATTAAAAAAAAATTCAAGAATATTTTAAAAATAAATATTAATAATTTCAATTTAAAACTAACTAGAAATAAAATATTTTTAGATTTTTTTTTTTTAATTTAAGAGTATTTTTTAAAACAAAAAATACAAATTTTATGAATAATTTTATTTATTTAACCTATGACATCATTTTTTTTAATTTAAATTTTTGGTGGGATAATTTAAAATATTATAATTCGGATCATTCAATAAAATTCTAAAAATATTCCTAAAATTATTTATAAAATTTTATTAAAGCCTAAAAATAGCTTTTAAGCATAATAATTAAATTATAATTTCTTTTCGAATTATAGGAATAAATTAAATTAAAGATAAAAATTAGTTTAATCAATTTTGGTCTTATTTAAAAAGTGGGAAAAAAAATTAAAAATAAAACAACAAGAAATTAATTTCAAATGATCAAATTGCTTGAATTCTACGCTAATTAAGAAGAAAATCCTGAATATATTAGTAAGAAATGAATCTCGAGTATCGAAAAACTCTAAAAAATTTAAAATGATAAAACTTTAAATACTGAAAATTTCGACGTTTACAGTGCACAACACTTCGAGACTTCAACCAACGATCAATTCGAGGATATCGACAAGCCATAGAAGTAAAAACACCACGAAATCATTATTACCACTGTTACATCGTTATTTCTCGATCTAACTTCGAATATGAATGAATCAAATTTACGAACAAAAACACAAAATTTATGGTTTAATTGGGTAAGCTTGATCGTCGGGAGAAAACAAATCCTTGCAAAGCTCTCCATAGAATCTACAAACCAAATCAACAAAAACAGGACACTTCAAATTCCTCCAACAGTACAAAAGCTCTTCAACATCCATCAAGTCCCTCACTTTCCCTTCTTCAATGATCATCTCCACAAGATAATTCTCAAAGCTCCTACAAGCATCTTCCACCTCCTCGGCCGAGCTCGAACCCTTCGTCGTCTCCCCGACCTTCCTCCCCCTCAACGGGGACGGGAACAGAAGCTTCTCTCGAGATCCATCCAAACATCTTCCGCCCCTCAACTCTCTCACTCGCTCCATCTTCCCTACTCCTCGTCGTAGCCACCAGAGCCACGACCAACGCTTTCGGGGCTTGGAGGCACGAGGACGAGGCCAAAGCGATCTTATCGACAAGGGCTTCCTGACCCGGAATTTGAAGACATGGAGGAGTTTCTTGCATGGTTTTGAAAGCTTGGATTTGAAGGAAACTAGAGCAGCTTCCACTTTCATTTTGGAATGATTTGGGTGAAGAGTGTGGGTGAAGTAATGGGTAATGGAGATGGGATTGTTTGTTAGCCAACTTTTGTAATAGAAGGGTTGTGCGGTTCACGTCGTTGCAAGTCAAGGAAAGTGCCATTCCATTAAACTTTAAGCTCTCTCTTTCTTCTCTCATTTACCTAATGTTTGTTCATAATACTTTACTCAATTAAATATTATGTACCTACCTCGATTATTATAATAGAGATAAAGCGTGAACCATATAAAATTGTGACAAATATTGGACTTTATAATATAAATCTATGCACGGAGTTTAATAAACTCATGTCAAACATAAGGAATTGTGAATATACTATGGTCTTAACGTCCTTACGAGGTCGTGATGAGTTTCACGTGCTCTAAGCTTGGCTCGCGTGCGGTTAAAAATATTGGCCACAATCTGGGCGGTACCATTGATATAAACCAAGGCATTAAACGTGTTGTTTACATTATTACAAGATGTTGCAATTCATGCCACATTAAAGAAAAATCAAGTTTCGTTTATTCTTAAAATGGTTACTACTTCTGGGTAGACAGTAATTTAGAGATATGGTGTTTCTTCGGTAGTGGTTAATTATGGTCATAAAATTGAAAGTTACAACTCTTGAAATGTCTCGTGCAATGTTAAAGATGTTTTTTTTAGCCAATGACTAAATTTCTTTGCAATTTTATGTAGGACCGACCCTACTTATGTAGTGATTCGAATCTCAATCAAGTGTTCTTAACCAGGTAATCCGAATCTTAATTCTCTCATAGTAATTCCTTATCATTTAGCATATGGTATCAGAGTTTTCCCGAGTGTGTTTGTCCTACCATGATAAATAAAATGTCATTTTAGTCCTTATATTTTTTAAATATTTAAATTTAATCCATGAATTAACTAAAAATAATAATTAAAAAAAGGAAGAAATATTATATTTATTGTTTATTGTAAAAGGTAAGCACTTTGACGTTGTAAGACAAGCACACACTTTACATACAAAAAACACGACCATTTATGTTTCATAATCACTCACTCAAATAACTCAACCTTAAACCTTCCCCAAAAGCTCCCACTATTTACATTTACCTCATTTTTTTCATGTTCTCTTCCAAACATCTTGCCTAGTATCACCATTTCTTCTCGTTCTCGTTACATTGCTACTTCGGTTCCCGATCGCTTGCCTACTCGACACCCTTTTGCTGCTCGAAGAAACCTCACAAGGCGCTTGAAAACCGATGCTTTCAACCGCTCCGACCGTCTTGAATAACCGTCTTCTATTCACTTCCTCGACCAACGAAAGATGCAACAATTGGCTGTGTACATCAACTAGTGACCTGTTTCTTGTTAATCTACGCCCATCCGTTCCTCCTCTCTTGTCCTTCCGACCAGACGCTGCTCCTTGAGACGCCCCGACCGCACATTGGCTCGTTTTGTACAAAACTCCACCCATGAAATCCTTGTTTTTCCGGTTCTCAATGGGACAAAATCTCGAGGAGTTGTGAATCTTATGTTGATCTGTTCGAATCGAACTGGTTTCGTACTCGTCGTTGCTGATGTAATTGAAGTTGGAGTACGTTCCCGATGTCGACGAGCATTGTGAACTGCTATCATCAAGGGTGTCATCTGCAAATAGTTTCGATTATGTAAAGCTAAACCACGCACGAGCACGAGTTTCATGTTGAGCTAATCGTTTGTAATCCCGTACCTGGGAACCAACTAAAACCATTTGGTATGTTTCGGTTTGTGCTCGGGGAGCCGATGAAGCCTAACAATGTAGCTTGAGACGACGAGGAGATAGAGTGGAAATTACGATGACACGAAACGTCGTCGTTGTCGTCTTCTGCATAGCTGAAGCTGAGACTATGGTTGGACAACTCACTTCTATTCCAGTTAGGAACCAGAGCTGATATCTCTCCTTCTATCATGTCTGCTATTTCAAAAGGCTCCCAATCAGAGATCTCTAACTCTTTCACCATCTCGATCGCCACGTCCAATGCCGTGTCGTTCACTATGTCGAACGGGAAATATATGTTCCTAAGCGAGCCTGCAAACATGTTGTTTGCATCAGGCTATGACTGTAAAAGATAAACATACTCCGACACGGAAGATCCGAAAAGTTACCATCTTTATCTGCAGTTTGAACTCTGAGAAAGAGGGTATCGTCGTCGTGGTTCAGCTTCCCCGTGATCGTCATCTTCGTCCTGCTTAAACCGTCACCCAAGTGTAATTTCTCCATCTCTTTAGCATTTAGAAATGGCTTCTGGGTTTGCTTCCTCTCTTTTGATGAAGGTCTATCTCCATCAACCATGAGAAAAGGATCAGCCAACAGCTCCTTAGCAGATGCCCTCATCGATACCGGTACCAAGCATTTCTTGATGAATCTCTGCGCTTCGACATCGTGAATCTTGTACAATGCTGCTGGCAGCTTCCCCTGCATAAAGAAAATGAAGTGTAAATGTCGGATATTTGTTCGTTAACGACACCGACATCGAATCTCGACCTGTGTTCCCTTACCGACGTGACTTTCTTGTAGATCTGTGCAGGATTGGAACACTCGCTATATGGATACTCAGCAGTGAGCATCTCTAGAACACACATGCCAAATGAGTAGACATCAACTAGCTCATTGTAATCCTCCTCGTATAATTCAGGTGCCATAAACTCTGGCGTGCCTGCAAAAGAAACACGAAAGCTAGATTAGGATTCAGCAGACTAAGCCCACGGCTAGCAGATATTGTCCGCTTTGACCCGTTACGTATCGTCATCAACCTCACGGTTTTAAAACGCGTCTACCAGGGAGAGGTTTTCACACCCTTATAAGGATGCCTCGTCGTCGTTCCCCTCTCCAACCGATGTGGGATCTCACAATCCACCCCTCTTTAGGGTCCAGTGTCCTCGTTGGCACACCGCCTAGTGTCTGACTCTAATACCATTTGTAACAACCCAAGCCCACCGATAGTAGATATTATCCGCTTTGGCTCATTACGCATCGCCATCAGCCTCATGGTTTTAAAACGCATCTACTAGGGAGAGATTTTCACACCCTTATAAGAATAACACAAAGGATCCGAACCTATAACACTATGAGCAGATTTGGAACCGTGGAGTATAGCAGCAAGCCCCAAGTCACCAATCTTGACTTGCCCAAGATGACCATTGACAAAGATATTGTCACACTTCAAATCTCGGTGTATTATCGGAGGATCGTGCTCGTGCAAATAAACGAGCCCCAACAGGATCTGGCGCGCCCAGCTCTTAATAGCTCTAATATCAACTTGGCTATATCTCTTCCCATATCTGCATAAGAATGAAGATTGTTAATCACCATCATATCAAACTAAAACGTTAACTATCCTACAAATATCGATCGAAACTCACTCTCTAAGCGTTCCAGAAGTAAAGAGTTCGGTAATAAAGTTAAAGGTTTTGTGATCAACATCAATCCATGAAGTGTAGAACTGCATGATGGATTCATGCTTAAGCGTGCTAAGTAAGTGAACCTCGGAATACAACCGCTGCAAATCCTCCGGTGATCGGAGAACCTCGTTGAGTTTCACCCGACTCCACGCCACCTCTATCCCTAGAAACTCATCAATGGCTTTATACACTGTCTTCATGGCCCCTTTTCCCAACACTTCTTCAAACTATAATACAAGTTCATGTAAATATTAGCAAAGAACTCAACCAATAGTGCCATTCTTGCTGCAAATTTTCATTCAATCATTCAAATCAATTCATAAGTTGTTCTTAATTCAAGCTAAAACCCACTAAGCTTTCTTAATCACTTTAAAAAAACAACACAACAAGAAAGCAGCTCAATCAATCATCATCAAGAACCTTAAAATATTCGAAACTCAAAAGCCATCAGAGAAGCTATAAATTAATCACCAAAACCAAAAGGGCAGCACCAGCAAGTTGAACATATAAAGAACAACCCCACATGTTAGTAAACGATTAAACGATTAAACAAACAACAAAAGCTACGTCACAGAAAGTATTAATTAAAAACAAGTCAATAAGAGGGGGAAAGGACTTACACGGCCGTAACGACTAGTCGGATCGGTCTCAACATACCCATATTCCGATTTGGAATTCTTGAACATGATTGACGAACAAATCAAGGGCTTAATAGAGAGATAAGAACAGAAAAACAGGGGAACGAGAAAACAATAAGAATCAAATCGGCGGCAGCCGTGGCGGCGGAGGAGGAGGAGGGGGATAAACTAAATGCGCGCCTTCCCGTCGTGATTTTCGTTTGAAAAGTGACGGAATAAAACCCAAAAGAGCCTTGAATAGTCAATCCTAAGCATAATCCATCCCATCTCCACCGCCGTGCTCGACCGTTCCAGTTCTGTATGTATAAAACCCACCAACACTCTGTTCTTCGGTGGGCTCCGTTTGGAAATTGGGGAAAATGAAATTAAAACGCAAAATGAAGATCAAATCAAGAAATTAAAGAGAACCCAGATGAGTAAATTGGTTAATGATTATTGGGTCGTTTCAGAAATCTGGAAAAACAGTAAAGAACTTGAAGAACTCATCGGCCATGTTTGGATGAAAGCATTTTCAAGTGAGAAATGAGAGAGAACCAAGAAGGAACGGCGAAAACAGAGATGGAGAATTTGGAAACGGAAATGGGAAGAAGAAAAAGAATATAAAGAATGAAACAAAAAAGTGGGAATCGTTCAAAATGCGTAGTTTATTCCATTTCTGCGGGTCATCATAATATACAGACAAGAGAGGTATTGGATGAAGACGGGGATGAAACGGCAACGGAACTCACACATCCAGTGAATGAGACCCCGAGGGTGGTCCCCACTTTAATTTGTTCGAATAATACAAATTGTTAACTAATTTTAATATTTAAAATTTTATAAACTAATATTTAACTTTATTAATTTTATAATTTAATTTTTTTTAACAAAAAAAAAACATATTTATTTTTTTTATTAAAAATGTAAGGATTAAAATTTAAAATTTTAACGATTAATTGAAATAAAACTACACAAATTAATTATTAAATATGGAACGACCGCTATGGTTGACTTGAGGATTAAGTCTCTAAACTTTAAATTTTATATTTATTTAATTTATGAATTTTAAAAAAACATTCAATTTTGTATCGAATAAATATTATTTTGGCTCATAAAATTAAAATTTAAAATTTTCACGATCAAAATTAAATTTGAAAATTTAAAAATTAATAATTAATGAAAGAAAAAAAAAAAAAAAACCTTCAAGCTGTGGCGGCTATCAAGATGACATGGCACCACGAAACGACGTAGTTTTTGTGACAGTGAACACGTCATCAATATTTGACTTTTGTTTTCTGCCAGGTCAGCAAACACTTTGGCAAGTACTGATGCGTGGATGGCTCCAGTATCAGCCACCTAGGATGGTCCTCATATCAAATCATTTTTTGTTTTTATTTTTATTTAAATTTCCACATTTCAATTATCAGTGGTCCCCACCCAATCACATTTTCCAGATAAGATCGTATGTTTTTTTTTTTCCTTAAAGATAAGATAGAAATGTTGAATTATTTCATTTTCAATGTATTATGAATTATATGTTACTTTATATTTATAATAAAGTATATAACTTTAATTTTTTGAAAAAGAAAATTAATTTCCCATCATAACAAGTTGATTGAAAGAGGTGCGTTTGAAAATTAATTTTATATTTTAAATGATATGCAACTTCAATGTTTATATAACGTTAATTAAAAGAAATAAAAGTCAAAAAGTTGGTTTGACCAATTTTCGAGTTGAGTTTGACATGTTCTTTAGCTCAATAGGGTGGTTCTTCACGGTTTTTCCTTTACAGTTGTGAGACTCCTCCCCGTCTCACTTTCATGAGAGTTGAGGAACCTGTTGTCACTACTGTTCTCCTCTAAAATCGTAAAGAAGCCCTTGAAGTTGCGATAGCTCGAAGGATAAAAGGAGTAGTGTAGTCAAGTTAGATCCGTTAACGTAGTCCACTATTGATAAATGTAATTTAGCTTGGTCAACGTGGCCCAACCAACCCTAGTTCATCATGGTTCACCAGTTCAAGTCTGGTTTGTTTCAAAAGGGTCAATGCAATTCAGTGCAGTTCAATCCAATTTAAGACTGGTTCACAGATATTCTTTACGGTTTAGATTTGGTTTGGGTTTATTTTTCTAGTTTTCTATCCAATTGGGCCCCATTCATTCTATTCCAAATTGGTTTTCCTGTTCATGAGTTTTTCTTACTGTTCGGGTATGTTCAAAGGTTATTTAAGCTCTCCTAGCATGATAGACGAGTTGTACGATGGATTCTCATATACATTGAAGGTGGTTGGAGAAATCGAACTCTAGTTAGCCGAAGCATAAACTAGGTTAATTGTACCCAGTAGAGGCACCGACTAGTTGTTCTTCATCTTGGTTCCTATCATAAACTAGTTGATCAGAGTTTTGATTTTCAAGACCACAAGTAGGTTGATCGTGTTTTGGACCTGATCACAAGCTGGTTGATCAGTGCATGCAAGCCTAAATAGAGGCACAAATTGATCTTATTTTGGGCCGGCACAAGCAAGTTGTCTCATTTTTTTTGACACTTTAGGTCACTTGATTAAGTAATTATACAGTAATTACTGATTAAGTACTAGCCCACCAATGATAGAGATTATACCCTACTACTACAGATAGACTTGTACAAGAGACACAATATGTGTAATGAATGAAGTACACACTATAAACGTTAACACGAATACCATCACACACACGATTATTACGACGATTACGAGCGAGATTGAAATTACATATCGTTGACGATCTCCCGACTTGAAACTAGTATGAAATTGAATTAAAAGAATTGAAGTAAAAGCAAGAAGAACACAAACATAATCACGATAAAAATCAAAGATAAGAACAACAATCAAATAACTCACCAGATAAGATTAAAAATGGATAACGAGATATTATTCTAACAATTAGTGATAGTAGCAAACCATTTTTTAAAATTACTATAATTGAAATAGCATATTATCCATTAATTTTTTTTTTTTAAACAATGACATGGTCGTAAAAATTATATACATTTATTTATGAAAAACATGAAATTATACCAAATAAACTATAGTATATAAACTATATTATATATTTTTCTCAATCTTTGCTATTGGCAAATATAATTATTATTTTCAAAGTTTTTATTTTTATTTTTTTTAAAGACTCTTTGAATAAAAATGGCATAAATAATTGAAGCGAGAGAAAATGGTAGATTTGTTGACCTAATAGCTACGAGCACACGCACTCTTATCTTAAATACAGACGTACTTGAATATCTGATCTTTTAGTTAATGATATATGTCATAATCAATTGAGCTATGTTCATATTAACATAAAAATATTTTAAGGATATGTAATTAAATAATTTAGGTATATATTTACGAGATAAATAAACAAAAAAATAATATATATATATATATATATATATATATATTTATATATTTATATGGTCGATGATTTGTTTTCCATTCTTTTCGACAAAAGTAGTTCAGATGAAAGAATTCAAATAAAAAATGAACACTTCCATCAATTATTTTTTAAAAAGGGAAAATAAAAATAAATAAATAAAATAATATTGGGTTTGGTGTATATAATCATCATCAGACAATAGAAGGTACCAATGGAGACGGTCAACCACGGAATTAGAATATGTTCATGTGGTACGATAATCTGATCAATCTAGATTACTCAACTCAAAATATAAATGATTGGGTTAGGTTAGAATTTTATTTTTCGGTTTGAGATGAATTGAATTTTTGTTAAAGAAAATTTGATTTGGTTTGTGGGTTGACTTTTTTTTTTGTCGGGTCAACTCAACCCACTTGAAAAATAAAAATATTTTACCTTTGACATACCTAAATGTTTGATATTTGAATTTTACGAGACTTTCTTAGTTATTAATGTAACATGTATTAATTTTTTAAAATAATTATTAAATAAAAAATAACCCGACAACCAGTCTAACTCAACCCGAAAATCAAGAATTTTTTTTTTAATTTCATCCCGACATAAAATTAAGATTTTAAAAATATCTTATTAATTCTTAAATTTTTAATTTTGTGTCTAATAAATTTAAATTTTATTTTGTAAAATTCATAAATTTGAATAAATTATTTGATATAAATTTTGAAAATTAAAATTGTAATTTATAATTAATATGAAATGCATAATTTTTTTAATGCTTTATATATAACTAAAACAAAGGCTCCATAATTAAGCTTTTATTGATAAGAACATCTACTTTTCTCTCAATAATTGAATCAACATGTTTTTAAACACAACTTTGAAACCAACAAACCAACCAGCAATTTGAGCTCCCCACGTTTTTAATATTCTAGCTCAACGTTTTAGACCTACGTTCGTAGAGTTGTTATCCGATGGAATGATTCGAAACACTAAAAGTATATCTTAAAATTAACGAAGATTCAACGACAATGGAAATGACGTTCACAAAGGAGAAAAGTCGTCAACACAATTGATCAGTGAGGTAAAGCCGAACGTGAGACTTGAGACACACCCACAAGCCAGAAGCCACTACGAACTCTGAGACGAAGTTATTGACGTGATCGAGAACTTCGATGACGTAATCAAAATCGAGACTGAAGATATTTTAAAGCTAAAAGCATTATATGATCTCCCTTTACCGTACATATGATGTTTATTGTGAGGAGAGTAGGGTCGTTAACTTTTCACAGTCAGCAGCTTGGAGTTTTAAATGTTTGTATATATCTATTTATATTAAATGTATGATAAATAATCAACCTAAACGTTGACACGTACAGTTTAATCTTTAATAACTTTTAAAATCAAAGTAAATTAATTTATGGCGAAAATTATTTTGGATAGCTGACTTTAAAATATCTAGTAGACCATACCGCCTAAGTTTTGTTTTGACTTTAGAACAATTAATAAGAGGTGGATTATTCGATAAAATTGACTTTGGTTTTGGCATGTTTGTTTTGACTTTTCTATATGTTTCCATGTCGGTCACCATAGCAGCCTTGAATTTTAACTAAGAGTAAAAGGTTTAAATCTTGGACTTATATTAAAAAAATTTATATTTTGATTAAATTATTACTCAATTTGGATCGGCAAGCAATTCTATTTGAATTCTCGTCCTGATCTCCGTAAAAATAAATGAGAAATTTTGCACGGAAGGGATGGTGACGGGGAAAGCTTCCCCATCTCCGTCCCGGGTACATCTCTAAATACAGCATTAATTAATTTTATATTATTGAAATTTGTAATTTGTAGTTGACCAAAGATATCTAATTAAATTTTGAAGCCTTCTACTAAATATAAAAAAAGAAAAATATATTTAATTTAAAGTAATTAAATTTGTGATTATCACGTAAAGCCAATTGTAATTTTCTAAAGAGAGTAACGCACCACATTGGAATCAAAACTAGGTATGAAACATGGCAGGGTACTATGCTACCACTATACCACTGTGACTTTGATTTAAAAAACTATTTTACCATAATTGAAGATCGGACGAATGTGATGAACCAAAATCATTGCACTTAAAAAGGAATCTTAAAGGAATCTACACCAGCCAAGAATCAAACCCGAGTCTATACCATAGCAAGGTACTATTCTACCACTAAACCACTGGTGCTTTTAATTAAGAAGTCGAGAAAAATATCTTAGCATAACCGAAGATCGGACGAGTGTGATGAACCCAAATCATTGATTAAAAATAGTAATCTACACCAACCGAGAATCAAACTCAAGTTTGTATTGTGGTAGGGTACTATTCTACCACTAGACCACTAGTGCTTTTGATTCAAAGGTCGAGAAAAATATTTCAGCATAACCGAAAATCGGACGAGTGTGATGAACCCAAATCATTGCTTAAAAAAGTAATCTGCACCAACCGAGAATCAAACCCAAGTCTGTACTATGGCAGGGTACTATTCTACCACTAGACTACTGGTGCTTTTGATTCAAAAGTCGAGAAAATTATTTCAACATAACCAAAGATCGGACGAATGTGGTTAAAAAGAAATTTGCCAAATTGAGAATCAAACCCAGATCTATACCATGGCAGGGTACTATTCTACCACTAGACCACTGATGCTTTTGATTTAGAAGTCGAGAAAAATATTTCAGCATAATCGAAGATCGAGTGTGATGAACCCAAATCATTGCTTAAAAAAGTAATCTGCACCAGCCGAAAATCAAACCCGAGTCTGTACCGTAGCAGGGTACTATTCTACCACTAGACCACTAGTAATTTTGTTTCAAAAATCCAGAAAAATATTTGGAGAATACCAAACTTCAACATCATACTGCTCATTTATTCCAGATAGCTCTTGTTCTAGTTCATTCTAGTTCGGGTTGAAACTCTATAACAAATAAATTACATTTTGTATGCATATGAGTGACATTCTTTCTCACTTTCGTATGTGATTTCGTGTCAGGAAAGCCCTAATTATTCAAGTTTTTCTTCAGTAATTTCCAGCTGTCCAAAAGAAATCTTCGAAAAATGGAGCAATAAAAATCATAAATAAAATCAGATGAGAAGATCGTAGTAGAGACAAGGTCGTCTAAGGTTGATCGAAACTAGTAACATCTAAAAGAGTATCATTTTGTCCATAAAAAGTACCGTTGATGGTCCATGTTACCTATTCCTCGCTTCTTAAGAGTTGAGACTATCCCCACATACCAACACGAGTCATTCTAACATGTTTTGTCATTATTCACATGCATCAGATAAAAGTGGTTTTTATAGTTAGTTAGTTAGAGCACTTGCAAACCCCAAGACCGAAGCATATATATATAAATCTTAGGACTCAACTATATATAGCCAAGCCCGACAACCAACCAGTCTCCACACAAACCACGCAACCCTAGTTATCCAACATACATGTGGTTCTTGCTTGCCTTGGACTTTGTGCACCGTGAAGAAAGTGACTAGCTCTGGGGCTTGACTATATATTGGGCTTGGGCTATATCGTGAAAGTCGAGTGTATTACCTTAAATTTTGACAACCGTTCGACTCCGTGTATGGGGAAGAAAATTACTTGTGAGATATGCATACCATATTTTAAGGATGAGCAAAACATTGAAGAAAAGATTTAAAAATAAGATCGAGAAGTCGACGCTCCTCGAGTTCATTCTAAAAAAACGACGATCTCAAGAAAAAGATGAACAAAATAGATCTAAAACGTTGGACAATCAAGCTGAAAGAGCAATTTCTAGTGCATTTGGATCAAATTCCAAAGTATAATAACTTCAAAGAAAAGGGAAAAATAAAAACAAATATTTTTATTCAGCCTATTTTTTCTCCCGCTCCAAACGACATAACATCCGATTCGTTCGTGAAGATCTTGCGAATTCAAAATTTGCGCTCTCTCTGTCTCCGGCGTCCGCTGGTTTGTCGTCTTTACATTTATCATCATCGTCATCTCTTATTCGCCATCATAACATTCGAGAAAATCTCCAATTTCTGGTAATCTCAGTTTCCGCATTTTGTTTTTGAGGTGTGATTCTGTTCGCAGTTAGGGTTTTTTCTTCCGTATTTTCTGTATTGGATTCTATTTTGACCATGGACAAGGACGTTTGCCGATGGATTATCGAGTTCATACTCCGGAGTTCAATGAACGATCACTTGCTGAAGAGAACTCTTGCGGTTATGCCCTTTCCGGACAACGATTTTCGCCTGAAGAAGACGGTTCTATTACGGGCTATTGAGAGCGAAAGATCAGAAGCTGTAGTAACAGAGAAAGTACTCGCGATTTTCGAGATGATTGAGCAGTTGGACAAGACTGAAGGCCTTGCAATGATGGATTCAATGAAATCTGCTTATTGTGCCGTGGCAGTGGAGTGCACGGTCAAGTACTTGGCGGTGGAAGGCATGAAGAACAATGGAAAGTATTTTGATACAGTGAGTAGGATTTGGAGAGGGAGAGTGATGGAATTGAAGAAATCGGGAAGGAGTGAATTGGTTTCACGTGAATTGGAAGAATGGAAGGATAAAGTAGAAGTGGCACTCTGGGATAAGACTGTCTGGAAGAAACTGGTGAATATGAATACTAGATATGAAGCTTTGAAACTGATAGGGGATTATCTGGGTGAGGCTTGGGGTGTTCTTGGTCCCTCATTCCTAGAATTATCTGCTTCTTTGATGGATAACAGGACGAGGAATGAAATGCCGTCTGTTCAATTGGAGCAGGCAATAGACAAAACTGCTGTTGTGAGTGAAGATGTTGGTGGGAGTGGTGGGATTGAATTGCCCTCCCGAACTGAAAACCATGCGAGACCGGATCATCAGGGGAGCGTGCCAGTCCTTACCCGAGCTGAAACAAAGAGAAACGATGTGCTAGATATGAATCAGGATTCGGGTGTCAACGACGATTCTAAACGATCGTCCACTGTTGAAATGAACACTGAGAGAGTTCAAGAGTTGCCTACAGAAACAACGGAAGGGCAAGAATCAATTGAGAAGGAAGTTACAGTGTTGCAGGATCCAAGTCCAAACTGCCGCAGTAATGATATGCATATCCACTCTGTTATAGTTTGATGATAAATGCTAGCTTATATCTTTATAACTCTATTATGTTTTTATTCAAATTAAGATTTTTGTTATCTTTAATTTTGAAATCTTAGGTTTAAGCATCTTCAATCTAGTTATTTGTTTTGTGTACTCAGAAAATTTGAAGACTTCTGTCTTGCCAAGATGCAAATCCCTTGCATCCCATAAGCGTGTTAGAGGAGGGGCTAAAATTGATCATCTTGAGGACTTGGAGAATGACAGTTCATCTGGAAAGTCTACTTGCCTACAAACTCCAGAATTTGATCGGGTACGAGAAGCGCTTAAAACCAGCTCTTTAGAGTTGCAAGCATTGGTGAAAGATCCACTTCCTGATGCATTACGCATTGCGCAATCTGTAGCTCAAGATCTTGCTAAAAAGAATAAAACTCCTGAGCATTCTTTGGAGGACCAAAACGATGCAGTTGCTGCGAATCCAGCCATTAACAAGGGTAATATGCCTCTTCAATCCATGAATACAGCTTTCAACAATCCATGCCATGGCCATCAGACAATTGTTCCACGACCTAGTATAATGGAACGCAACAGTTCGGCTTGTACATATGAGGTAATGTAAGGCATGTTTGATGCCATGCTAGCATGCCTTTTCTGCTTTCTGTTATAGTTGCACGAATTGTGCGATGTCAAATATTTTATGTTTTCAAGATTATCATTGCTAGGAGGAATGTTGTTGAGTTTCAACAAAATGCTGGAGCATCCTCTTTTGGGTTAATATTTGGTGTTGTCAACCATTTCCATTTTAATCAAGAATTTTATCATGGTTGCACCATTAATGCTATGTTATATTATGGTTTTATGCTTCATGTCTACGTACCCTTGAAAATCCTTTGGTGGGGAATGAAATATTGATCTTCTTTACTGATGTTGCCTCCCTCATAACTGAGGGACTTATTCTATATGCGTAATTATTTTTATTTACTTTCAAGTTAAATTTTTTCTATTGCAAGTTTTTTTTCTTCTTTTTGTTGCAGTGGAATGATTCAATAGATGGTTCTCCGGAAAGAAATCGAGCTAGCCGACTTCACCTACCTAGTCCCAAGAGAAAGGTCATTTCTCCCTTGAAGAAGTATGAAGAAAACAGACTGGTTTGGAGAAGGAAGTGTAAGAGGTGGAGCTTGCTTGAAGAAGATACCTTAAGAACTGCTGTGCAAAGGTATGTGGCTATGTGCCTTCAACTGTTACTATTTTCGTCTGTTTATATAGGGATAGATAAAAAGAGATTTGAGTGTTGACCCCACTCGAACATACACACATCACTCGAGCCCGCATTATTTAGTTAAAAATTTGAAATTATATGATGGTTGATGTTTTGTTAGCTTATTGTCTCTTCACTTAATGGTCTTGTTTGTGTTGGTAATATAGGTTTGGTAAAGGAAATTGGAAGCTCATCTTAAATAGCTATCGTGAAATATTTGATGATAGAACAGAGGTAACCAATTTCACAATGATCTTACATGTTGTCTTTTGAGTATCCATGCCGTTTTGTAAGACGTTTTTGGGTTGTTGTCTCAGGTTGATTTGAAGGATAAGTGGAGAAACATGACCCGATACTAATGTATTTGCGTGTCTCGATCCAAACTCGTGTGTTGTAGAGATTGACCTCTAGAAGTTGAATTACATGCCCCCCCCCCNCCTTGTATTTTGATTGTAATATAGAAAAATCGAAAATGTCAACGGGAATGGAATTTTCGGAGTTGATCTACGTATTTGGTCGTTGTTTAAATGTTGCATTGTGCAGCCGAATGAGCAAGCTGATTTTTGTTCCAGTAGCAATGGTTGAACGAGCACCGTTTTAGCATGTAAGATTTCTTTTCCACTTCCCACATGATCATCCCTGCTTCTGAACCCTATTTTGATTTGTGTTTCAACAGGTTTGCCACACTTCTGCTCAACAAATTTGGTGAAGGTAAACATATTTTCTCCTTTTTCATTTATGAACACTGCTGAGATTGTGCTCTGGTCCTGATTTCTATTCATTGCTGCATCTACATTCATCTTCATTAGTAGTTGTTCACACATCTGAAAACGTTCATTAATACGTTGAACTTTTAATGCATACCTACGACGAAGTTTTCGTTGAAGACTTAGGCTTAGATTAGAGAGTTTCTCAAAACAAATTTCAGACACTAGGATAGACTCAGTATGTCATTTAGCTCATTCAAGCCAGAAAAAAAAAAAAAAAAAAAAAAAAAAAAAAAAAAAANCATGAACACAACATGTTTCATTCCAACAAAGCTTTCAGGCACCTCATGAACATAACAACAAGGCTTCATATGCCAAAACAAACATTTCAACGAAACCCATTTGAAGAATCCTCCTAAGAATGTAAAAGAAAAGAGTTGGTACTTAAATACAAATCAAATGAATGCTATTGAAGTGGAGGAGAAACTTCTCTAAATAATCGGAGGTCGATCTATAAACAATAAACTAAATAGCATGAATCATCAACAAGTCAGTTGGGTCAAGCGTCAGGAGCCAGTTTTGCATCAAAAAGTTGTACTGCTCTCACTTGCAGAGATTGAGGGGACCTCAGATTTCACTAGCGACGATCCTTTACTACTGATGTCTAGACCCTGTAATCGGCCGAGAGGGTCGCTCTGCAGAACCTCCGATAGAGAATGAGAATCTGATGGATGCATAGGGTGGCTAGACATGTTAGATGGGGAATGGCTATATGGTGGCATTTGCATATTCTGAGGACCTGCTGGTTGCTGTGAAAGTTGAACAAAAGACGATGGGGCATATGCCATGTGATGCATTCCCAAGTTAAAAGACTCGGAAGGGCTCATCATTTCCCCGGTAGCGAATTTAAGCCTCTCGACTTCCTTCTTTAATGCATCGTTTAGAGCTGCACACAGTTCAGGACAATTTCAAACAAGACTGAGATAGTAACATAGGTTCAAACCTAAGTACTGAAGTATAATCCTCACCATCACGCAATTGTGCTTGTTGCTCCATAGCTTGTAACCGAAGCTTAAGCTCTGTATTCTCGTTACTGAGACCCCTTGTATCTCGCTGTGATGACAAGTCTTAATTAGATCATAGTTCTAAGTCCATTGTCAGTTAACGTGAATATGATGAAGAGATAAAATCGCGGAACGATATCAAAATTTGTAATCAGATAGAAAATAGCAACTCTCCCCTTCCAACAAAGAATATAAGGTTCAATCAGAGTGAAAAATTGTGGAAAAATGCAAGCTTAGGTTATATTGAAAGACAAAAACCTGGAACAAAGTCAATTGGGCTGATAGAGTAGTTGCTTCTGTTTGAAGGGTCTGCACCTTGCGCTCCAACTCTTGTATATACCGTGCCTTCCTCTCTTTTGAGCGAGCAGCAGACTGTCGATTTGCTAATATCCTACACATATCAGCAAGAACATGAGAAAGAGGTTCCCAGGAAATCCAAAACCTTAATCTGAAACTGAAATCATTGTGCATATCGAGATGATGCCGTTTACAGGACGATGAATTCGTCGTCTTTCAGCGCTAATATCTCTCCAAATAGTTCGAATGTCGATGCCAAAGATTTGATTCTAAACTAATTTTATATATGACCATCTGGATGTCCAAAATGAAGCTCTACTCAGATCACAGATTGATTCTAAACAAATGATGCAAGTAATTCTGGATCTGGCAATTTAAACCAAACATTCAAATGCAAGAAACGAAAAGTAGAATCAGATCACTAAAGATGAAAACTATGATTATGAAGTTGAATCAGTCTTGGATTATGAGTAGCAGAAGACTAGGATTATTCGAATAAGAACACTACCAGAGAAATAATTGAAAATAAGAACTCAAAACCATTCGAAATGGCGATAATTCAGCAGAGGAAACTGATGCAGAGCAAGAATTGAACAAAAATGGATCCAAAGTAAAGCAATCACTCAGAAGTCACTGGTTCTAAGCTCAGCCAGAAAGCATAATTAATAGAAATGGAATGAAGAAAAACCTCTTGGCGCGTTTGGGGTCACTGCTCCAAAGCTCAGCCAATTTATCCGGAGGCATAGCTTTCTTCGCTTCCATAACCTCCCCAAACATACTCGATGACGACGTCGTTCCATCCACCGATAAGCTATGTCGATGCCTTGGCTTCGGAGTCTTCTCCCCCTCACTACCACCGGCGCCTTCACTTCCGCCATTGGCATTTTGATCCACGAAATTCCCTCCTCCATTACCTCCAAGCTTCTTCACATCAATGTAGGTCGAAAACAGATCATCCTCCGATCCGATCTCCTCCAGACTAGCCGTTGACGAACCGCCGTTGAACGGATCCGAACCGGAGAGATCCATAATGTCCTCCGTCAATCGGAAGCTAACTTCCGAATGAGCCCTCCGATGATGTGAACCACCTCTAGGCACAAACGAGGCATTTCCAGCATTCGCATTGGCAAACATGGATGAGGAAGCCGTCGCGTTCACCACCGGCGGCGGTTTATGAGTCTTCGGCGGCGGTGCAACATCGAAGGGAGGAATTTGATTGGAATTGGGAGTGTGGATAGGGTTTGAAGACGCTGGATCTTGCATTTCCTTTGGCCCCAAATTCTAGGGCTGTCTTTCTCTCTCCCTCTCTCCCTCTCTCTCTCTCTCTCTCTCTCAATTTCTCTCGAAGATCTCCTTGTCTGAGGCATGTGCTTGGGATTCATCTTCATGGGAGAATTAATTAAAACTTTATTTATTATTATTATTATTATTTTAATTGTTCTCCGTTCATGTTTGAGACTTCCTCAAACTTCCTCAAACCAACCGTCATTTTTTAATTCAAGTTTTCCTTATATTATCTTCCCCATTTTCCCTTTTTTGCCCTTAACAATTTTACGAAATTACCAAACAATCTCTATCTGCCCTCGTTTTCTAAAACCTTCTTCTTAAATCGAGGCAGGCTCGAGCATACATCGCTTGGCCGTAAGCGACGTAAGAACGAATTGACTTAGCTCACTTGTTGGAAAGTTAGTGCCGCACAATTGCAAGTTCGCTGCCATCAAAAGTGCGATTGTGACAAGTCGAAGAAGTGGCAAAATAAGCCCGCTGACAAGAGTGTTGGCTGAATTTGACTTCAAATTTGAACACAAGGCAAGAAAGAGTAACCAATGTCGGCTGGGCGAACATGCAGCCTTGTGCATGTTAACCCATATTCACTCAAGTAAGATCGATGGATCGATGCGTGACATCATCATAGAACATTTACATAAAGACCCATCGACCAAAGCCGTCGTTGAACTAGCCAAAGCTTGGAGCACACCATAGTTTTGGGTCGAGGAAGACCTTCTAATGACAAAGGGAAACATATTATACGTTCCAAGAACAGGAGAACTGATGAAGAAGCTCATTCAGGAATGTCATGATACTTTATGGGTCGGACACCCTGAGTGACAACGAACTTATACCTTAATCGAAAAAGGTATATATATATATATATAATTGCCTTTGCAGGAAAAAAATTAAAAAAACAAATGAACTTTTTTTATAATGATTGGTTGCATAGTACTTCTCTCCACACGGTCTACACACATGCACATAGACCCATTAAGTAGACTTATTAATGTGCCCGTAAACTTGACTATGTGATAACGTAAAGCTCACACTGTTTTAGAAAGAAAAATACACGAGTAATATCGTGAATGTACATGTTCGTGCAATATATAACTAGAGAGGTAATCATGCTACACAAGCGTATAACAATGTAAGGTAAGTCACTAGAGTGATACGGTGCACATAAACATTTGCCTACATTTCATGACTTTATCGTTTCACGTGGATTCATAATCTTGGTCTTTCCATCACATTCTTGTTTATATTGTCGCATATAGCATGTGCATATTCATATAAAGTCATGATTGATCATGCATGAGTGCACATATAAAACCATTTAATTCAATACCACGTAACGTTAATCCACTGGGTGCATGCCATTTATATATCAAACAATCTATCTAACCTATTTCTTAGGCATTCGAATCGTATGTACACAGACATGGATAAGCTTAATTTGACTATTTTTATACTTTTATGAACTAACCAAAGCTTAATTCAACCCTATCGAAGTCTAATTTCACTTATGACATTTAAAGGGGGGCCTTCCCCGGGCGTCGAATAGTCAACTCAGAACTGGTACGGACAAGGGGAATCCGACTGTTTAATTAAAACAAAGCATTGCGATGGTCCCTGCGGATGCTAACGCAATGTGATTTCTGCCCAGTGCTCTGAATGTCAAAGTGAAGAAATTCAACTAAGCGTGGATAAACAGCGGGAGTAACTACAACTATCTAAATATCTTAAATCAGCCCTAATTAGCGAGAAACATTACTGAACCAGCTAAAACATGAGGTAAACTGGCTTGGATAACTTCAAAACGGGCTTAATTTGGTCTAAAATGCATTAAACCGATCCAAACTAGGCAAAAATACCCTAAATCAAAATGACAATTGGAACGTAATTGAAGTTGAATGAGATGAGGAGCTGATGGAGGCACACATGCATTTACGCTCAAGAGTGATGAACGATCATCGAATTTGCAAACAAAATTGAATGGAGGTCGACGATTCTAACAATGTTTAGGAGTGTTTAAGCAACTTTGTTAATAAGGCAACCCTAATCATCATCCCAACGATCAAAGCTTTTGTTTAAGCAATAACCCTTGAATCAAAGTAATTAACACCTCCTTATATAAAATTCAGATCAACTAAGAGATAAGACTAGAATTGGATTACAATCGAACTTGATTAAAACTTGATTGAATGGCTCGGGTGCAATTCTATCACAAGAATTGCTTGAAACTTAGAAATGGATGCTCGAATGTCTTAGAGAAACGTTTCAATTTGAGATATGATCTGAATTACATTCATCCACGAATCTCATTTTTACCTAACATATTGTGGGTATTTATAGTCTCCTGACAAAATAAGTTTGTGACCGGGAATTATAGGCGATCCCCTTTCATCTTCACAAAAGACAAAGTCAAATTTACCATTTGACCCTTACCTATTTTAAGATATTAAAAATAATTCTTATCATTTGTTCTCTATAAGCCCAATATCGGCCCATTACAGTTATTTATGGGCTTTCTCTCCCATATACTTCTTAGCGAAGCATGATTGGAAACCCTAAAATTTCTCTATAAAAGAACCGCTATCGATTCTTTTCATGGATCAATCCATTCCGCAACGTTTCTTATGTGTTCTGAATATTACGCGGTTTTGTTCTTAGATTCCGTATAGGGTTTCTCGCTTACATTTTGTGATTTATATTTTATCTTCTCAATAGCATTCGTTAGTTTTAAATCTCACGCAGTTGTAGATGTAGCTTGAATCGATTGAATGTTCTTTCGAGTGGGAAAACGAATCGAATGAGAAATGAGAGATTGATTTGTGTACAATAAGCCGATGCTCTGGAATAATGGAATGAAGGAAGCATGGTAGTGTGCACAGAAATCGAATCCACAGGTCAACATGTCTGCTCCCTCTGATATTCTCTGATTTGGGGGCCTGGTTTAGACCTACATTTTATTCTCTCCTTTCCATCTCTCCTTTCTTTTTCCTCTTTTCACTCATTGTTCGTTAATTTTTAGGGGAAAATTCGATGCTAATTGATTTAGGTTTCTGGATTATATTAGAAATTAGCTGTAAAGGCAATTGTTCTCGAGTATATAGTGGATGATGGAGGATGTTTCTTTTTATCTCGTCTGTCTCGGATCAATTGATCCTGAATGTCAGTTACTGTGGCATTTGGATTATACAGATTTGATGTGTTTTTTACTACAGATTTGATATGACTTCAAGCATCTTCCTGAATCTTCCTGCAAGCGTCTTTGGAACTATTTCTTTTGATTTCAAGTGATCTGATAGGATTTGGTTGCTTAGGCTCTTATCAAGCTTCTTCGTGAATCGTCCTGCCAGCGGTCTTGGAACAATTTCTTTTGATTTCAAGTAGTTCTGATAAGATTTTGTTGCTTAAGAGACTAAGTTATTTGGTCATTTAGGCTTCTGTTGGACATTGAAGAATTAGTCATGGAAACATTGTTTGAAATTTTGTTGTATGATAATTATTTAGTACATATCAAATAGTTGAATCACGTAATTTGTTATGAATTTTGTGAACTAGAATCTAATATGGCGATTAAACATATTTGTGTGACAATCTGCATTAATTAAAATTATTAAAGTTAGTATAGAGTTGGCTAATCTAGATCCAGATATAATCTTGATAAGGACATGTTAGATAAACAAAAGCATGATCAATTTAAACCTAAAACCTAATCCGATTTAATTGTTTAAATTTACTAAACACAAAATTAAAATATAAAATTTTAGTTGTAGAAGATTAAAAGTTTAGAGATGATCAAAATAAAAGGGGGAAACCTTAGAGCTCTTAATCTCAGAGTTGAAATTGATGAAGATGAAGATGTGAATCGTTGTGAAGACTGTCAAACCATCGGGAGACCTAATATACTATTTTGGGCCTTCGGCATCCCTGGAAGATGAAAGTAAACTCTTTGGCCAACAGCAATTGGTTTGGTTTCCTAGGAGCTTCCACTTCCTTTCCATTGTGGTATTGTATCATCGAGCTTGACTTGAAGCTTGTTTAGATTGTGTTGTTCGGTGTTAGATTGACTATCTGCACGATGGACCCATCATATGGTAGGACGTGGATCATGCAGGTGTTTGGTGGTTACTATCTTCATATGCTAATTATCAGTGAAGCCTAAATTTTCTACATAGTGTGTATAACAAGTTTTAACCTCCACGGCCTAGAGTGAACCAAGTTCTCCCTTGTTAGTTTAAGATGCAATGAGAGCCTACCGGTAGATTGTTTAGTAGATATATTTATACTCATTCCTTTCTACATCTCTTTATGAACGTAGCATGCATATTCTCGATTTATTGGGGCTTGATTGTCAAACCTTAGCTTGCATAAATTGAGGCTTAGACATTTCTAGATTCTACCTTGTATACTATACTATTATGCTTTGCTATTTCTGGTACGTTTATTATGTTGTAATGGTAGATGAGATATTTGTGTATTTGTGCTTCAGTTGCTTTATGGATGTTATTGCCCCATTGAGCATGTGTGGCTGCATGCATAGTTGTACATTAACTCCAGGTGAATTAACTTGTAATTCCTTTCGGTAAATAATAATGAGCAGGATCGACTTAAGTCTAGGGTGATTATGTTAGGTTGACTAGGTCGTGAGTTAGGATGGAATGCCTCCAGAAGTCTGAGTGCAATGGAATTTTGAGAGATGACCAGAGGGTGAGACCCAAGAGCTCCTAACCACAACATACTCAGGAGTTGAAATTGATGAAGATGGAGATGTGAACCCCTGTTAAGACCGTCAAACCACCCTGGAGACCTAGTAGACCACCTCAGCATCCCTAGAAGATGAAAGTAAACTCTTTGGCCGATAGCAGCCAGTTTGGTGTCCGAGTAGCTTCCACTCCCTTTCCACTCTAGTACGGTATCGTTGAACTAGACATGAAGCTGGTTAGGGTTGTGTTACTTAGTGGTACGACCCTCTGCACGATGGACCCATCATATGATAGGACGTGGATCATGCAAGTAATCAGTGGTAGCGCTCCCCAACCTTGGACAACTTTAGGGCCTGTGGGACGGATTTGCCAGCTAACTCGTCCATGGATGATGAGAAGGCTAGCACTCACGATGATGTCCCCTACTTAGTACAGAGTTATTTGGGGTAGCGCCTCATCTTCAGATGCTAGTTACCGCAAAGGCTAAATTTTCTTCCTAGGACTATGTATAACAAGTTTGAACCTCTAGAGCCTAGAGTAAAGCTAGGGGTACCCTGCGAGGTTAAGATGCCAGGAGAGTTTACAAATAAATTGTTTAATGTGTATGTTTATACTCGTTCGATCTTTTCAACATCTTCTTTTTCAATATCGTGATGCTGTTAATCATGGCGAGGGGGTGCTCGGGAGTAGTCACAGAGGAATTGTGGACTTGGGGCATTTGTCTAAATCACATATATGTAGTTGGCATTCAATACAAATGCCAACTACTCACGGTGAGGGAGTGCTCTCGAGAAATTTTAATTAAATGTTTTTCAAAATGACCAAACTATTTGTTAATTATGTAATTAATTGAGTATTATAATAGAGATTCATGGATAATCAGATGGTTAAAAGAAGAATGGCACCTATTACCCACAAAATTAAATACATATATAATTCAGAAATATAATTATTATATAAACATTTTTTTTCCCTTCATATGTTTATAGAAAATTAGTTCTTGGAATTGATTGGCATCATCCTCCACGACAACGTGTGATTTTAGAGCAGCCTCGACGGTAAGGATTAGCTGGTACTGCATTTCCAATAGAACAACCGAGAGGTGGGTTAGGTTGTTGGCAAGGATCAGGAAATTTAAGAAACTTGGTCTCGGAGGCCACTTCTTGGCTCACCACGAGCATGCTAATTAAGACTATACATATCAACCACGACCTCATCTTCTTTATTTCACGTCACAAAACTCTTTTTATGTTTTTTTTATTACTTTTCTGTTTTTCTTTTATTTTCCTAAGTTTTATGATGATCGAAGAATGTTAAATGAAGCTTGAAATAGATTTACTTAAATAAAAAAAAGATAGTTTTCATTTTAAGTTTTATGTAAAAATTATTCTAAAAATAATAAACATTCTATTTGCAGAAAAAAAAAAACTNGAATGTGGAATCTCACGTTCCCCTCTCCAACAAACAAATGTGGAATCTCACAGAAGTCTAGAAAGAAAGCTCCCTNCTTGTAATTTGTTAATTCTTTGGTTTGTAGTTAATATTTATATCGTTTGAGATTTTTTTTTTCCAGTTTTGTATTTATATTTGATTTATCATTCATTAAATAATGAATGAAATACATAAATTTTAATAAAAATAATTTTAGAGAACTATACACCATGGCTGAATGGTTAAAGCGCCCAACTCATAATTGGCGAATTCGTAAGTTCAATTCCTACTGGATGCACGCCAATGGGACCCTCCAATAAGTCTATTGGAATTGGCTCTGTATCGATGGAATCTCATCATCCATACATAAGGAATTGATGTGGTATATTCATATCATAACATATGAACAGTAAGAACTAGCATTCGTATTGAGACTCGAACTCATAGGGAAGAAAATTTATGGATGGAATCAAATATGCAGTATTTACAGACAAAAGTACTCGGTTATTGGGGAAAAATCAATATACTTCTAATGTCGAATCGGGATCAACTAGGACAGAAATAAAATTAAACTATATTAATATCCTTAAATTTTAATGTAAGTTTCAATCATTTGGTGGTCTAAAAATATGCTCCACTTCCTAATCATTATTTTTACTCCAATTCCAATAAAATTAAACTATATTAATATCCTTAAATTTTAATGTAAGTTTCAATCATTTGGTGGTCTAAAAATATGCTCCACTTCCTAATCATTATTTTTACTCCAATTCCAATAAAATTAAACTATATTAATATCCTTAAATTTTAATGTAAGTTTCAATCATTTGGTGGTCTAAAAATATGCTCCACTTCCTAATCATTATTTTTACTCCAATTCCAATAAAATTAAACTATATTAATATCCTTAAATTTTAATGTAAGTTTCAATCATTTGGTGGTCTAAAAATAAGCTCCACTTCCTGATCATTATTTTTACTCCACTTCCTTATCATCTCAAACTTAATTCTTAACCACCAACTTTAATAATTATATCAAAATAACTATTTCGTCGACCCGAGAATTAATAATGAAAAGCCAGACACATTAGAAAGGTCAGAAAGGTTGAGCGAGAAAGCCAAAGCCAAAGCCAAAGCCTAACATCAGAAAGGTTGAAAGAAAGACTCACTGCTAAGTAGATATCATCCGTTTTAGCCTGTATTGTTGTTAGACTTTTAAAACATGTCTACTGGGAGAGAGATATCATCCGTTATGTACCACCGTCAGGCTCACGGTTTTTAAACACGTCTATTAGGGAGATGTACCACCGTCAGGCTCACGGTTTTTAAACACGTCTATTAGGGAGAGGTTTCCACACCTTTATAAGGAATGCTTCGTTCTCCTCTCCAACAAATGTGGAATTTGAGAGAGGTTTCCACGCCCTTATAAGGAATGCTTGTTCCCCTTGGTGGAATCTCACAGAAGTCTAGAAAGAAAGCTCCCTCTCCAACAAATGTGGAATCTCACGTTCCCCTCTCCAACGAATGTGGAATCTCACGTTCCCCTCTCCAACAAACAAATGTGGAATCTCACAGAAGTCTAGAAAGAAAGCTCCCTCTCCAACAAATGTGGAATCTCACGTTCCCCTCTCCAACAAATGTGGAATCTCACGTTCCCCTCTCCAACAAACAAATGTGGAATCTCACAGAAGTCTAGAAAGAAAGCTCCCTCTCCAACAAATGTGGAATCTCACGTTCCCCTCTCCAACAAATGTGGAATCTCACGTTCCCCTCTCCAACAAACAAATGTGGAATCTCACAGAAGTCTAGAAAGAAAGCTCCCTCTCCAACAAATGTGGAATCTCACGTTCCCCTCTCCAACAAATGTGGAATCTCACGTTCCCCTCTCCAACAAATGTGGAATCTCACAGAAGTCTAGAAAGAAAGCTCCCTCTCCAACAAAGGTGGAATCTCACACAAGTCTGGAAATAAAGCTCCCTCTCCACCAAATGTGGAATCTCACACAAGTCTAGAAAAATATATCTCACACAAGAACAAGAAGTAAATGATAGATAGATAACGAAACAAGATGCAGGTGATCGACTTTGTGGAACTTATGCACAAGTATCAGCTATGCCTAATATGTTAAAGGAAGTTGCCATTAGAAGGAAATCCTAAAATTTGTACAGTAAACCAAGTCAATGAAGTGAGTGAGTTGTGTATATTGTGGAGACAACCACAATTATGAAAATTGCTCATCCAACCCAGAATTAGTTTGCTACGTAGTGAAACAACAAAAAGAACATGCTTATAACATAGACTTGCAGCCATGTTTTCAAATCATATTCCTCATTCCAAGTAAATATCAGATAGTTGTACAAAATTGTAGAGTAAAAGTATGAAAATTTATCAACATTATTGGCACTCGTACCTGCCCTCCAACTTTAAGCCAACTTTCGACATCCCGGAGCTCTCAATCGAGGAAGACGTACTTCAACAGCCCATTTTTGTCTCAGTAGAGTCTTTCAGTGGCATATTTCGGTCTAATTCTTTTGAAGTCATCGACCCTTTTCCCTGGTTCAACACCAGGTTCCTTATTCGCCATGGGCATGACCTTTAAGTTTCAGGAAAGAAGAAGAAGGGTGAAACTTGTTAAATTAGGAAGGACTAACTCCTAAAAACCATGTAGCAAGTCCTCTAATTACTTTCAACCATAGGAAATGTGGCATTTAGGAGTCGTTGCTGTGAATTCGTCAACTGCTGCTCGTGTCTAGCTTTAGCTTTCAATGACTTCCAATGATCATGAAGAAGTGACTTAGTACTGTGGTGGAGATGAGCATTCATATCATATCCAAAAGCCTCCATTCTACGTATAAGAACAAAAGCATGATCCTTTCTGTTCTCTAAATGAAGATGATGCCTTAGCAGTTGGTTACAAATTCTAGGCATCAACATAGTGCCTGTTTCAAGTGTATAAAGGAAAACTTCCACAGCAAGGTCAAGTTTTCCTTCAACGCAAAGCCCACCAATCAACATAACACAGCTTGCTGAACTTATAATCCTTTTGAAGTCCTTAAGAACAGAAAATATCGCAAAGGCTTCCGAAGCCCTCCCTGCTTGACACAATCCAATGAGAAAAATGGTGTATGGAGCCAAGTCGAAGTCTTTTGAGTTCAAGTCCATTTCGATTATTCTCGAGATCGCCTTTTCAAGGTCTCCTTTGTCGAAACTTTCCTCTACTACTTTGACCTTTTCATCTTTCCAGCCACGAAAATTCCTCAGATACTTCATCCAAACACTAAACGCGAGTGAAACCTTTTTTCTTCGACACGACCAAGTCATGATAGACTTGTAAACAGAAGGCTCAGGCTTGCACCCATCCTTTACCATTTGCTCGAAAATCCCTAGAGCATCCTCGTCCCTACCGACTCTGTGGAGCCCGTCTATTAGAGTCCCGTACGTAACTGAATCTGGTAAGCGCCCTTTAAGTTGCATGTCCTTGAAGAGCTTGAAAGCACCATCGATGTTGTTGGTCTTGCAAAATCCATTGATTAGGATGTTGTAAGTTCTAATGTCTGGAAAAACTCCACTCTCAACAAGCTGCATAAGAAGCTTGTAGGCCTTATGAATCAACCCCGACTCGCATAATTGTTCCAACATAACTTGGAGATCGACAGTACCAAGAACCTTATTGGCACCTTGCGAAAGTCGAAGGAACAAAGAAGGTTTTCTCCCTATCTCCATTTTGTAAAACAAAAGGTGAGCTTCCTTAAGCTTACCAGCCTTGCAAAATCCATCAATGAGAGAATTGAAGGTCACAACAGAAGGAAGGCATCCAAGCTTCTCCATTTCATTGAATACATGTTGTGCCTCATCAATTAACCCATTCTTACACATACCACAAATGAGAATGGAATACGTGTGGTTGTCGGGGAAACAGTCGTGGTTTGAAATCTCGAGTCGAAGAGACTGGGCCTTATCCAAAAGACCCATATCACAAAATCCTCTAATTACAGCATTGTAACAAGTAGTATCTGGACTAAACCCTCTTTCCGTCATCTCATCCAACAACGCCAATGCTTCGTTAACCCGACCTTCTTGGCATAAGCCTTGGATCATTATAGTATACAAGATAACATCAGGCTCTACGTTTTTCCTCGAAAATTTTTGGTACCACATATGTGCTTCATCATATCTCCTAGCCCTAAACAAGCCATCAATCAAACAACTGTACCCTTTGACTCCAAGAATATGGCCATCCTTCTCAAATGATTTCAACAATGCAAAAGCTTCATCAAAATAACCTAACTTACAGAATCCATTAAGCAAAACATTGTAAGTGATTACATCTGGACTACAACCACTAGCTCTCATCTTAATGAACAATCTCTGTGCATCATCAATTTTCTTAGCTTGACACAACCCAGAAAGAATAATCGAATAGGTTATCTCGTTGGGCAATACGTCTCTATCAGTCATTTCATCAAAGAGTACAAGGGCCTCTTGAGTTTTACTAGTTTTACAGAATCCATGAATCAAAATGCTGTAAGTAACCACATTAGGATTCAAATTACATTTAAGCATCTGATTATACACCGCTAATGCTAACAAAAATGCTTCTCTTCGCACCAAAACATGCAAAATCAAATTGTAAGCAAAAATATTGGGCTTACATTCAAAATCCTTCATCATGCCAAACGATTGGACGGCCTTCTCTGCCATGCCGGCTTTAGAGTATGCCTCAATCAATACAGAGAAAGCGTCCGATGAAATTTCAGTAGAAGAATCCTTAAGCTCTTGAAGAGTTTTCCAATATAATTCAAAGGCATTGTCCTTTACTAACCTGTCAATGATCAAATTCTGCGAGGCGCTGCAGCACAGGTGCCTTCTCCTCAACGACCAGATAAAAATTCGAAATCCAAGTCGAGCATTCGGCTGTTCTTGAATGACGGAGGTAATTACATCAGATGATATATGAGGGGCTATGATTTCCAATGCATCTTCAATGGGATCGACTGTTTCGATTATGGTGGAGACCTCATTGGAAGTAGCGATTGAGTCAGTGGGCGTATGAAATAAGTGGAACCATGGAGGTTTTGGAACTAAATAGGTGACGACGGGTCGTAGAAATGTTGATCGGCGCTTCATCGACGGCTAATTTCTTCCGGCAGAACTCCCATTACTAACACTGAAAGTGATTTCTCACCGCGGAGAAGCAAAAATCACTGCTGTTTAGGGTTTATAAGAGGTCTTTGCTTCTCCAGTCTTCGAATCTATGACGGCGCTAGAAATTAGAGCTTCCAGATCGGCGGCAACTGAAAATGCTTCGAATGTATAGCCTTTGGAGTCTTGGATCTTTTGTTCAGTCGGCACTCCGGAGATCAAATCCAGCGCTTGCGCCAAATAGTGTTGCTGCCGGACGAACGTTCAGGGCGTTTTTGACAAAATCACTCGATTGTTGCTAGTTTTGCTATCTAATCCAAAAACTTCTCAAATTTATTAATTCACCCCTTTAATTTTAAATTTTATATTAAATAAGTCCCTCAATTATAAATATCAACCAAATTTCCAAATTTCTAATAATTATTTAGATAAATAAATAAATAATATTAATAGAAAAACTAGGGTGTACATTCAATCCGACAACCCGAGTTCGTGAGACAAAACCCTCAAGTGACCCGAACAACTCGATCTAAATAAAAATAAAATATATAAAATATATTTAAAATCCTCCAATATATTTTATTTAGATTAATTTCTTTTATATTATTTTCTTATTTTAATTTCATTTATATTACTTTTATCTTCTTATATACCATAGAATGATTATTTATTTAATTTCAAGATCTATTTTTATATTTTTGTTACTTCAATCTATTGTAAAAAATATCGGTATTTAGTTGTCTTTAATTTTATGACAATGTTAAACTAGGTTAATATGTTAGAATTTTCACTTCTTATTTTTTACCGAATTTATTATTTTATTATTCTGAATAATTATAAATTAATTTGTGTTTGTTTGCGAAATTTTAATATATTTTATATTATATTGTATTTGAATAATTATAAAGTGAGAATTAATAAAATTTAAAAAAAAAAATATTATTTTAATTTCTTTTATATTATTTTTATCTTGTTATATATCCTACAAATGATTATTTATTTAATTTCATAATATATCCTTATATGGTTACTTCAACCTATTCTAAAACAATATGGGTATTTAGTTGTCTAATTTTATGACAATGTTGAACTATGTTAATATATTAGAATTTTTAATTCTTATTTTTTATCGAATTTATTAATATTATTAGTGAATAATTATAAATTGATTTGTATTTATTTGCGGAATTTTAATATATTTTAGGTTAGATTGTGTCCGAATAATAGCGTGGATTAATAAAACATTAAAAAAAAATCCCTTAACCCTAACTCAGAGAAAAACGATTTGTAAAAGTGGCTTCACTTCCCTTGGTTCCGACGGAGATGATAAAGGAGTTGGAGAGTGGTGGTTAAGAAGGAAGTGGGTGGAAACAGATTAACAATGGCCGCCGCCCTCTGAGCTTAACCTTCAGACTTCTTCCTCTCAGCTTTCTTCTTGCCCTTGCAAACGGAATGTCACTGCCATGGTGGTCCTCCGCCACTGCCCTTCCCTCTCCCCCTCATACTCGGCTGATTAATCACCATTGCAATCGTCTCCTCCACTCTTACATTCGTCTCGTAAAATCAAAATCAAGCCCTTCTACTTTGAAATCCACCGTTCCGAGAGCTTTATTGCTTGACGAATTCATTCAACTCAGCCACAACAAGGTAATCCGTTGCCTTCTTCTCACTCTGTATCGATAATATCGTCTGTTTCTTGTTCTTAATGGATGAATATTGTCTTCAATTTGGCTGTTTTTGTTTTCTAGGTTTTAGTTGCCGCCGGCGTGTCCGCTGCGATTGGGCAACTCGCGAAGCCTTTCACTTCTGTTCTTTTTTATGGCAGAGAGTTCAACTTTAGAACTGCCTTTGGAGCTGGAGGCTTCCCTTCTACTCACTCCTCTGTTAGTACCCTCTATTTGCCTTGTATGTTCTGAATTCTTTTGTTAATATAATCACCACCGTCGCTGCTGTTGTTATGCCATGTGTTTCAGGCGGTGGTCGCCGCTGCCACTATTCTCGGCGTTGAGAGGTAATCCGCTACTCAATATGCGTTTCTTTGTTGATTGGCTTTCGTTTCTAAGAAGTTATTTGCCTGTTTTTTCAGAATAAGTTTTCATGACATTACTTAGGAATATAAACGCAGGGGTCTTGCAGATTCAATTTTTGGCATAACTGTAATTTACGCGTCCCTTATTATGTATGATGCTCAGGCAAGTACGAAGGCTCTTCTTCTTCTTTCTTGTTTAGCGCACGTTCTACTTGTTAATGATCTTCCCGACTCTTTTCCTGCCATTCTTCTGCGGATTAATGGGGATTTTTCACCATTTTCTGTTGTGCTCTGCTAAGTAAGTTAATATGGACTTCTATGGATGAGGAACATCGATGGAAAGAGAAATTGATCTCATAATTTTACCATGTGGACTCTGATATCTTCTTTATGCTCTGTATCTTCGAATTTATCTGGAGGACATCCAATGACCAATTTTATTGGGTGAATAATGGATATAGATCCTAATAAAAATCAATACTTATGAACAAGTGTGACGAATCGAACGAAGTAAAGCAGGTCAATACCCTGTAGTGAAGTTTCTATTTTTAGAGTTCAAATAAGCGGAATGGGGAATTCGAACCTCTTGATCTCTTGGGCACATCTTGTTAGTAGTTGTGCTATGCTCAATTTGACAATAGCCTTATGTACATCACAAGTTCAACTGAGAATTGTAGAATAGGCTAAACTTCTTTTGATATCTTTTTGAGCAATAGCTAAATTAGTTTTGAATAGCACTGTTGTTATACTGTGAAAGTGTCTTCTTTTCCTGTTGGCTTGTTTTAGTCTTCTTCAATTCTATGTTTCATGTTGCAGTCTCATTCATGTTGTTTCGGATACCATGCTAATCAATTATAGCTATATTACATGATCAGACGAAGGCAAAACTCAATTATTTATTAAGGTAGGTGAATGATCGTAATTGTTAACCGATATATAATATAAGCGAATATTAAGTACTTAGCTTGGAGTTTGACCCCATTGCAAGAGTATTTGATCTGCACTAACAATTATTGTGTATTATGATATATTTTATCCTTCCTGGACTTTTTCTCTGATCATTGATGCGCACAAGGTTCTTTCCGGTGGTATCTGAGAATGGGAAGTTGCAGTCTTGAAGAAAATGAATTAGTGGTTTGGTCGCTGGAAATGATAAGTATGTTTATGTCTGGATGTATGTGGATATATGTATTCATGCAATACATAACAGTTAGCAAGTGTAGAGTTTAGACCCAGTAACCTCAGTTCTACTGTTTATTAGATAATTGATGAGGTTCTAACAGACAGCCTTAAATGGTTCTTCCCTCTGTCTAATCTATACTTCTGTTGGCTGTGGCAAATCATAGACCTCATCTGAATGGCAAAAAAAACTGGTCGATGATTCCTAAAGAAGAAACAAAAGGGGGTCATTTTTAATTGAATCTCGAGAAAATTTATGATAAACGTGATTGGCATTCCCTTGATTGTCATCCTTCAAGTGGAAGGCTTTAGGAAAGGAGGACAAAGTTGTTATAGGCTTTGAGTTGAACACCAGCTTCTTGATCATTGTTAATCAGACCAGCTGGAGTTTGTAAGCTTCTAGAGATCTTTGGCAAAAGTTCCCTTTTTGTGTTTTCTTTTAGTTGCAGATGATCTTAGTCAGTTACCATCTAGCCTAGAGGTTTGGAGGTTGGTAGGGTGGAAGTCCTCGGGTGGGACGAGCTCCCACTCTATCAGTCATTTACGGTTCACGGTCGATACTTTTGTATTGTCCTCCTATGATCACGGTCGATACTTTTGTAAGAGTAATCACAACGAAATTTCTTGTTTTGCAGGGAGTCAGGAGAGAAGTAGGAAAACATGCTAAAGCAATCAACACGCTATTGCAAACAAAGACACCTGTGAACTCATCCTTTTCCTATAAAGATCAGGATCTTCGAGTCAACTCACAACTCGAGAGAAGCAGTCCCCTGTTATCTGAGGAAGGAACCAGGGCCTTGACGGTACTGAGTCCATTAAAGGAGGAGGATATCGCATCGTCGAGCTTGGCAACTGATGTGGAAGAAGGGTCAAGAAGGGAGGGTAGTGAATGGAAGTCATTCAAAGAATCAATAGGCCACACTGAGATTGAAGTTGCAGCTGGTGCTTTGTTGGGTTTCACGGTTAGTCTGATAACTAATACATTAATGTGATTTATAATATTGATCTCACAAATAAACTGTATCTATACAAAGTCCCATCTTCTGTGTCAAATCTAAACTCGAATTCGATAATTTAATGAGAAATTAATGTAAAGCCACGACATGAGACTCGACCAGTGGACTATGATTTGAGGAAATTACATTATAGGAATCTTAATATATAAGTTAATACAAGCTACCTTCGGATTTAAAAGCTTTTCTCTCTCTCTAGTGATGAGTCCCAAGTTTCTTGGTCTTCTTCAAAATTAGAACATAAATCGTTCTCCGTTGTTATTTAATTGGATTCATTGAGTTATTTAGTTATGAAATCGGTGTTTGGGCGTCTGAATTGTTTGGTCGTATGAAGTCTATGTTTGGAGTTGATTTTTTTTTTTTTTTTTTTTTTTTTTTTTTTTTTTTTTTTTTTTTTTTTTTTTTTTTTTTTTTTTT